>NC_133619.1:587650833-587790709 GCF_048593235.1 Sminthopsis crassicaudata | reverse complement strand
AGAATCAGCACAGGAGAGATGGAAGAGGTTGAAGAATGAACTTCTGAAGATATAAAAGAAAACATTTTAATGAAAAGAGGAAAAAAAGGAATTTATCCAAAGGGACAGATGTTGATGCATAGGGAACTCATTAACTAATTGAGATTTCAAAAAAAATGTATAGAAGATAAAAAGGTAAAAAGGAGAAGAATATAAGATTATGCTATGAGAGATTTATATTTGATCATGGAAGCAAAAGGGAGCCACTGGAGTTTATGAAGTTGAGGACAACATGGTCAAACCTGTACTTTAGGAAAATTTACTTTGGAAAATGGGTTTGAAAAAGGAGAATCTTGAGGTAAAGAGAACAATTAGCAAGCTATTCTAAAAGTCAGAATAAGCTGAGACTGGTGACAGAAACTAAGGAAAAGAAAAGGTGCTTTAAAAAAATTTTAAAGCTACATTGGGAGGAAAAGGGAAGATCAAAGAGATCATGGGACCTTGACTTGGAGCAGATAGATGATGGCAATTGACAATGGAGAGAAGACAGAGTTTCCTAATTCTTTATGATGTTTTTGTCTTCTCTGCAAAGGAAACCAACCTTTAAATTGGAAATGACAAAACAAAAATGACTAATAGGGAGTTTAGGGGCAAGATAAGTAATGAGATAGTAAGAGAGTACCTAGCTGCCCCTGATAAATTCAAGTCATCTGGCTTAGATAATGAAAGAACTGGGACTTGTGAGTGACGAGGTTCCATCAGTCAGATAGTCAGTCGATCAACAAGCATTTATTAAGTCTCTACTAAGAGCCAGGAACTGTACTAAATAATGCTGGGAATGCAAAGAAAAGCAAAAACACAGTCTCTCTCCTCAAGGAGCTCCGATTCTACGGGAGGAGACAACATGCAAATAACTGTGCACAAGCTAGATATATGCAAGGTAAATGGATAGTCACGTCCAAGGGTGTTCAAAGACTGGAGAGAAGGGAGGGGCCATGAGGACTCCTGCTGTAGGTGAGATTTGAGTTGAATTCTGACGGAAACTTGGAGGTCAAGAGAAAACCTTCCAGGTCTGAAGGACAGCCAGGGCAAATGCATGGAAGCAGGAGATGGAGTCCTATGGGAGAAACAAGTAGGTCAGTGTAGCTAATATGGAAAGATAGAGAGGGGCCAGGTTGTGGAAGGCTTTAAATTCCAAACTAAGAATTTTATATTTGATCCTGAAGCTACTCATCATGTTTGATTCAAAGAGGGAACAACATACACATTCAGAAATTTATCTTATCCTTTATGGAAGTAGGAGAAGAAAGGAGAAAGAAAAGGGAGAAATTGGCTAGAAGGGAGGGCAGAAGCAATGGGGATAAGAAAAGGGAGGAAGGATGATAGAAAGGACAGCTTGAGGGAGGGGATGGTCAGATCCTGGAGGTAAAAGGGAGTCACTTGAGTTTATTGTGTTGGGGCTGGAGTGGGACATGTCCTGTATTTTAAGTAAATTCACTTTGGCAACTGAGTGGAGGGTTGACTGGGGTGGGGAGAATTTTGAGGTTGGAAGAACAATTGGAAGGCTATTACAATAGGTGAACCTAGAAATGATGATTGTCTAGGGTAATGGCTCTGTAAGCAGAGAGGAGATTTATATGAAAGGTAATAATAATAGTAACAACAGCAACAGCTAACATTTATGTAGTACTTACTATACACCAAGCATTGTACTTTATAATTATTATCTCTTTTAATCCTTGCAACAACCTTAGAAGGAGGTGTTATTATTATTCCCATTTTACAGATGGGGAAACTGAATAAACAGAAGTTAGGGGACTTACCCAGGAGGCAGCATTTGAATTCATGTCTTTTTGACTTCAGAATCAATTGTCTATTCACTGTGACACTGGAAGGTAAAAATAATAAGATACCCGAGATGGAGAATGGTAGTATCATCAATGGTAATAGGAAGAAGGGAAAGTCTGGGTAAAGATCATGGAAAATAGAGGAAGCACCATAAGATTAAAGAAGGGCAACTATTGGCCTGATTCTTAAAAGAAAAGGAAAAGGAAAAATGAACAAAATCTGCAAACTATAGGTCAATGTCTTGACTTTGATACCAGGGAAAATCCTAGAATTGGTCATTAAAGAAATGGTTGCTAAACTTAAAAAGGAAAACAGAGATTATCAAAAGCCAGCATGGTTTCACCAAGAACAGATCATAAAAAATTAACCTTATATCTTTGTTTAATAGGATAACTAAACTAGACATTTACTGAACTGTGCGACATACTTTAACAGGTTTTTAGCAAAGCTTTTGATAAAATATCTCATACTATTCTTGTGGAGAAAATGGAGAGACATTAATTAGTCAATAATACAATCAGAGGGATTCAGAACTGATTGGATGACCAGGGTCTAAGAGAAACTGAACAAAAGTGAAAAACCATGAGGAAAAAAAACAACAGGAAAAAAGGGTGAAAAAATTCATTCTCTATATTTTCTCTGGATGCAGATGGTGTTTTCCATCCAAAGTTTATTGTAATTGCCTTGGATCAGTGAATTGCTGAGAACCACCAACACTATCTATCATAGTTGATCATCACATTATCTTGTTGCTGTGTTCAATATTTTTCTGGTTCTGCTTGCTTAACTCAGCGGCAGTTCATGTAAATCTTTCCAGGTTTTTCTAAAATCAGCCCATTCATCATTTTTTATAGAACAATAATATATCATTACTTTCATATACTATAATGTATTCAGCCCTTCCCCAATTGATGAGCATCCATTCATTTTCCAGTTCCTTCTCACCATAAAAATCAAAGAGTCATTGTTAATGGTTCAATGGTAAGGGACAAGAGATCTCCAATGGAATACTCTAGTAATGTGTCTGTGACTTGTCCCATTTACTATCTTAATCTTGGATAAGGGAAAGATAGTCTGTCCATCAGATTTGCAGATGACACCGAGCTGGAAAGGATAGTTTACTGAAAAGAAATCCAAAAGGATTTCAATGGGCTAGATTGTGGGGTTGAATTTAATAGGATGAAGTTAATTTGGGATAGCATCAATGACTTATAATGTCAAATTAACTGCCCAAATATAAAATGAGGAAAGCATAGACAGAAATTATCCTGAAAAAAATTTGTGTCTTTTAGTGGACTGCAAGATCAATATAAGCAAGCAATGTGTTAATCAATAAACATTTATTTTCTTTTTTTAAGTGAAGCTTTTTATTTTCAAAACATATGCAAGGATAAATTTTCACCATTAACCCTTATAAAATCTTGTATTTGTTCCAATTTTCTCCCTTTCCCCCCACCCCCTCCCTAGACCACAAGTAATCCAATATATAGTAAACATGGTAAATATATATGCAAATCCAATATAGGCATACATATTTATGTGCCTTATGTATGAATTATCTTCATATTATCTGTATGAATTATCTTCAATAAGTATTTATTAAGAACTTGCCATATACCTGTCACTGTATTAAGCCCTGAAGATTTGAAGAAAGGAAATAGACAGCATCTATTCTCAAGGAACTCACAGTCTAAGGCAATGTTAGGCTGTGTTAATAGTAACATAGTTTCTAGGAACTGGGAGGTGAGAGTCTTACTGCACTATCCTCTTAAAGAGACCTCACCTGAAATATTGTATTTCATTCTGGGCACTATGATTTAAGAAGGATATTGATTTTAAAAAATTTATTGATAAACTGAAAAGTGACTAGAGAAGGTACTTGGGTCCATGTCATATAAGATTGGCTGAAGGAACTGGATATTTAGCTTGGAAAAAATTCATAACTGCATTTCAAGTATTTGAAATGTCTTGTTACACGATGGACGTTTGATTTGTTCTATTTGGTCCCAGAAGGAAGAGCAATGGATGGAAATTACAAAGAGGGCAATTTAGATTCAGTGTCACAACAGGTATTGCTTTCTCATAGTGGAATGTGCTGCCTCTCAGCAAGATAATGATTCTCTTTTTTCAGAGGTCTTCAAGTAGAGGCTGGATGACCTTTTGTAGAGTATGTTGGTAGGATCAAACTCATAGAAATGAATCTTTTTGGGGCATATTGACTGAAAAACCACAAATAACATTATGCTGTATCATATTTTATTTTGTTAAACATTTCCCAATTACATCTGGTTTGACGGTTCTTGGGAATTTGGCTGGCTGCACAAGCTAGTGCCTTGAGTCTGATCTCTTTGAGGTATGTTATAATAGGGTTTTCTTTTTGTGTATGTATTGGACTAGAAGTCTAATAAATCTAGTTCTTAGATTCTGTGATTCAGTCCTTCCCAAACACTTCCACTTGTGGTCATTTGGTCCCACTTGCCTCATCAGCCCTGAAGGGTACAAGACAATAAGTTCACTGTGAAGCTCTCAAAACAACCAAGAAAAGTTGACATTTTTCTGGCTTAGAGATGGTTTCTAACCTACGAACTTAAGACAGGAAAGAGAGCAACAAATGGAAACTGAGGATGGAAAAGTTCCAGAAGCATTGCTAATGTGATGTTTCTTTTTTTTCCCCTGAACCCTGGGATGGAATTTATGAGAATAGCTGCTCCAGTCCCTATTTTGCTCCTTGAGTCCTTATGTGATTTTAGGAAAAACATTTTCTCTTTCCAGCCCTCAGTTTCCCCAACATGAAAGCCTTCTTAATTCCCTTCAAGCTCTGACACTTCATATTCTAGTCATAGAGTCCTTTCCAGCTTTGTCATCATGTGTGCTCATGACCCTTCTAGTCCTGCTGTTCCAGTGTCTGATGAGGATCAGGGGTACTGATTTCCTGGGATGGCCTGGGTTCAGTTAACTCAGGAGTTAACAGCAGGCCAGCCTCTGTAGGACTTACCAGCTTTCCTTAAGCTGCTGTGGAATCTGGGCAGCTTGAAACTGTCCAGGAGTTTGGGAGATGGGAATACAGCCAAGTCTTGGGTATCTGTGTACAGATAAATGAAATCCACAGATCATCCCTAAAGCTATTACTCGAAGCCTCCCTCCCATCCCTGTATAAGCTGCAGAATTGCCAGTTTGTCTCTTCTTTCTCTCCCTTCCCTCTGCCCTCTCCTTCCCCCATATCCCTTCTCTTTCCATTCCCTTCATTACTCTTAGCACAGGGCATAAAACTGGGTTACAGGTAGGGAGTGTCTCCTGAGCTGACCATGCAGGATCATTGGGGGCTCTAAGCTCTCTTCTTCCAGAGCTGGGAGAGTATTCATAAAGCCCCAGATTACTCTCTGGGCCATAGGCCCCAAACTTCCAGTTAACACCTTTTAGTCAGGCAGGGTTGACCCTCAGACTGGATCACCAGCTTAGGAATTTGTAGCTCTTATTTACAGGGTGAATGTAGAGCAACTGATGCTCCAAAGCCTTCTGTACTCCAGCACTGGTGACCTTGACATCGTCATATCTCCAGAGGAAGGGCAAGCGTCCTCTGTATCTCTTGACTTCTGAAGCAGAATACCCAAACAAGACACCAAAGCAACTCTGAGAAACATGTTTCTGACAGCTGTACCTAGAGAGATTTTGCACTTATCCATCTATCATTTGTCATCTATATACCATTAATTTCCCAATTTATTTGGGAAAAAGGCTACACAGGAAGCATCCAGGCCCAGGTAGCATCCTTGTCCAAAGGGTTCTCCTGGAAGCTTTCCCAAGCTTCCTGGAGACTAGATTTCACAGCTTTATTTCCATTTGTGGTTTGGAGAGTGAATTCTTGGTCAAGAACTTTGGGAACTGGCCAGAAAATAAGAGACCTAGGAAATTGCTGCTCGGACACAACCCTCAGGCCTCCTTTTCAAGCCCCGTTTCAGGGAACAATCCTCCATTCGAGTTTTGGGTTGAAGCTGGTCATGGATCCGGGATGGGGGAATTGTCTCCATTTTCAAACTTTTGAGATGGGGAGACTTGGGAACCAGATTCCTGGTTACCATGGTTACATTTCTACTTTGTACTATAATTTGTTACTATAATAACAATTCACATTTCTATAGCATTGTTAATGTTTATTAAAAAACCAACAATAACAACTTCCCTCCAAGAATCCTGCAATGGAGATTCAATTCAACTTTTGTGGTTGTTCAGGTCTGTGATTTCATGGATATAGGGAATTCTCAGTAAGGAAATACCTTCTCTTAATACAACCTAGCTAGTATCCTGCATTTTATATGTAACCTAAGAGAGTTCTGGTGGTCCTATGGGGTTAGATGGTTTGCTCCCATGGCTGGTATGTGTCAGATGGGGGGACTGGACTCCTGAGCTTTCTGATTCTGAAGCAGGTTCTCTACCACTATGCTAATCCCTTTTGTGTTAAGTAATCCCTAAGTAAGATATTTTTCCAGGATTTGGAGGTACAAAGGCAAAAAAGTCAACAAACAACCTATGATCTTAATAATTGCTTTTCTAAAGTTGGTAAGACACTTTATAAAGACCTCATTTGATCCTCACAAGCACCCTGGGTAGTGAGTCCTGTCGCTATCTCCATGTTGCAGTTTGAGGGAACTGAGGTAGACAATTCAATGTCTTACAACAACTAGTTAAGTGTCTGAGGCAGGATTTGAATTCAAGTCTTCCTGATTCTGAATGGGACTCTCTCCATTTTACTATTTCCCTGACAGCCTCAGAAGGTTCTTTCCTTTGAAGAGGTACATCATGTACAGGTATATGTGAATCATATACAAAATGTGATTAAGGAGAGAACTCTAATGTCTGGAAAGGCCTCTTAGAGGAAGTGGAACCTGAATGGTAGAAAGAGTACTGAATTGGAAGCCAGAACACCCTAGTTTGATTTTCTTTGACAGTGACTTGCAGAAACAGGACCTAAACCCACATATTTTTAACTCCAAGTCTAGTAGTCTTTCTTTTTTGGGGGAGAGGCAATTGGGGCTAAGGGACTTGTCTTGGGTCATGCAGTTAGTACATTTCTGAGGCTGCTTTTGAACTCAGATCCTCCTGAGTCCAGGGCCATTGCTCTATCCACTGTGCCAACTTACCTGCCTCTCTAGCGGTTGTTTCTAAATACCTTTTTATCCATGTATTTTCCATGGCCCTTGTTTTCCCATCTGGAAAGTGGGTAAGAATTGGGATTTGTGGGAAATGGTGTTATGTGCAAATGAAAGAGGAAGTGATTATTCCCCTAAGTAAAGGCTGCTCCCTCTTCCCCAGCCCTACCTGATATTATCAAGTTTTCCCCACTGAAAGCCCTAAGAAATCATGTTTTCCTCAGCCAGACAGCCAGACAGCCAGTTAGACCCCAGGGCCTGCCTACAAGCCCTGAAGGGAGGGATGAAGAAGCCCTTGGAAAACGTGAAATACCATGGAAACGCCAGAGCAGCAGCTCCAGAGGTGAGCTGTACCCCCAGGAAGAGACACACAATCTCCCCCTTTGAAGTGGGGGCAGATGATTATCCTGCACTGAATCATTTTAGCTTCTTGAATCAGGGGCTTGGAGACAATGGGGAGAGAGAGCTGGGCGGAGGACCTGAGAGATGCAGGCAATGAGAGTCAGAGACCCCAAGAGGAAGACTGAGGCAGTGAGAGACAAACACCCCTAGAGGCAGAGATAAGACATGATGAGATAATGATGGGGGCTATGCAGAGGGAGACTCAGAGCACAGACAATGAGAGATTGAGGCCCCAAGAGGAACAGAAGCATCCAAAGACCTGGAGAGATAGAGAGGATGAGACACAAATGCACTGCCACCCCAGCCTGAAAGCCTTTATTAACTGCTCACTGGGTGCAAGATGCTCTCTGTGCGGGGTGATGGGGTAATGAAAATCTGCCCTCAGCGAAGCTTGCATTTCTTCTGGGATTGGGGGAGAGTGGGCCGGCAGGATACAACATGAAAGCAGATAAGTATACACATGATAATTTGAGGAGGGAGTGAGCATTAACAACCCGAAAGGGAGATCAAGAAAGGTTTTCTGTGTAGGAGAGCCTTGAAGGAAGCGAGGGATTCTAAGAGGCGGGGGTGAAGAAGGAGGAGGCAGACACACTCGGGGAGGCAGACCCAGAGAGAAAGCAAGAACATTTCAAAGTTTCATTTGCCTCAGTTGGTTTGGTAATCAGCAGTTATCACCCAAAATAAAATTTCCAAGCCCTTTCTCTCAGCTGCCTCGATGCAAAATGGTACACGTGATTGGGGTTTTTGGGTGGAAGGGGGTGGGGGGAAGGGGCCTTCCATGGAGACAGGCAATGTGTGACTCATTATTTCCTCTCCCTGTTGCAAATGAGAAGAGGCAAGGGTGCCGGGACTGAAAGGCCCAGTAGGAGAGGAGACTGCAAATAACTGGGCATAGAGCTGGGGTGGCTGCATCTGCAGGCTTGGGCTCTTATACCTCTGGGAGAAAGCAACTGTCTTCAGCTAGCTCTTCCAAAACCCGGTCTCCTGCCTTCTTCCCCCAGCGCTTGCATTTGCACCAAAGCTGCTGCTGAGCATCCCAAGCTCCCCAAACAAAAGCAGCCTCCCCCAGTCTCTGGCTGAAGGACTGACAGCCTAACACTAGGAAGGGAAAACAGAGGTCCCTGGCCTTTGGCCACCTGGTCTTGGTTGAGGATCTCTCTCCAAGGTCTGCATCCCATCTAGAGGCCCAGGAGACTGCCGAGTTGGATTGGAATTGGAGTGATGGGCCCTCCAAATGTAGGGCAAAACCAGGAGGGGACTAAAGGAAAACAGGGGGTAATGGCTAACTCAGGCCGCAAACACTGTCTCCTCCCTAATTACCCAGAGAAGAAACTAAGAGAAAATCAGGGTATTTCAGGCAAAGACAAAAGAATAAAAATAAACATTTCCATTTTTGTCTCACTTAACAGTTTACAAAGTGCTTTCCACATCACAGCTTTGAGAGGCAGGGCAAGGATTATTATCCCCATTTTTAATCACAGAATGTCATATCTGGGAGGGACCTTCTAACACAGAATGTGAGAGATGGGCGGGGTCTGAGCTGGAAGGGTTCTTGAAGCATAGAATGTCAGAGATGGAAAGGATCTTAAGAGCACAGTATTTCAGAATTGGAAGGGCTTTTAGAACAGAGAATGTCAGAGCTGGGCGGTCTCTGAGAACATAATGTCAGAGCTGGGAGGCAGCCTTGGAACACAGAATGTCACAGAGGAAAGTAACCTTAGGACACAGAAAGAAGCGTTGGGAGGGATCCTAGCAGAGGGAGTCTCAATTGGAAGAGGTTTTGGAATAAAGAATGTCACCAGGGAGGTCCCTTAGAACACAGTATATCAAAGCTAGGAGGGCCTTAGAACCCAGGGTGTCAGAGCTGGGAGGGCCCTTAGAACCCAGGAGGTCAGAGCTGGGAGGTTCTTAGAACACGGGATGTCAGAGCTGGGAGGTTCTTAGAACACGGGATGTCAGAGCTGGGAGGGCCCTTAGAACACAGGAGGTCAGAGCTGGGAGGGCCCTTAGAACCCAGGAGGTCAGAGCTGGGAGGGCCTTTAGAACCCGGGGTGTCAGAGCTGGGAGGGCCCTTAGAACCCAGGATGTCAGGGCTGGGAGGGCCCTTAGAACCCGGGGTGTCAGAGCTGGGAGGGCCCTTAGAACCCAGGATGTCAGAGCTGGGAGGGCCTTAGAACCCAGGAGGTCAGAACTGGGAGGGCCCTTAGAACCCAGGAGGTCAGAGGTGGGAGGGCCTTAGAACCCAGGAGGTCAGAGGTGGGAGGGCCCTTAGAACCCAGGAGGTCAGATCTGGGAGGGCCTTAGAACCCAGGAGATCAGAGCTGGGAGGGCCCTTAGAACCCAGGAGGTCAGAGGTAGGAGGGCCTTAGAACCCAGGAGGTCAGAGGTGGGAGGGCCTTAGAACCCAGGAAGTCAGAGCTGGGAGGGCCCTTAGAACCCAGGAGTTCAGATCTGGGAGGGCCTTAGAACCCAGGAGATCAGAGCTGGGAGGGCCCTTAGAACCCAGGAGGTCAGAGGTAGGAGGGCCTTAGAACCCAGGAGGTCAGAGGTGGGAGGGCCTTAGAACCCAGGAAGTCAGAGCTGGGAGGGCCCTTAGAACCCAGGAAGTCAGAGCTGGGAGGGCCCTTAGAACCCAGGATGTCAGGGCTGGGAGGGCTCTTAGAACCCAGGAGGTCAGAGCTGGGAGGGCTCTTAGAACCCAGGATGTCGGAGCTGGGGGGCCCTTAGAACCCAGGATGTCAGGGCTGGGGGGCCCTTAGAACACAGGAGGTCAGGGCTGGGAGGGCCCTTAGAACCCAGGAGGTCAGAGCTGGGAGGGCCCTTAGAACCCAGGGTGTCAAGAGCTGGGAGGGCCCTTAGAACACAGGAGGTCAGAGCTGGGAGGGCCCTTAGAACCCAGGAGGTCAGAGTTGGGAGGGCCCTTAGAACCCAGGGTGTCAGAGCTGGGAGGGCCCTTAGAACCCAGGAGGTCAGAGTTGGGAGGGCCTTAGAACCCAGGAGGTCAGAGCTGGGAGGGCCCTTAGAACCCAGGAGGTCAGAGCTGGGAGGGCCCTTAGAACCCAGGAGGTCAGAGCTGGGAGGGCCCTTAGAACCCAGGAGTGTCAGAGCTGGGAGGGCCCTTAGAACCCAGGAGGTCAGAGCTGGGAGGGCCCTTAGAACCCAGGAGGTCAGAGCTGGGAGGGCCCTTAGAACCCAGGGTGTCAGAGTTGGGAGGGCCTTAGAACCCAGGAGGTCAGAGCTGGGAGGGCCCTTAGAATCCAGGATGTCAGAGCTGGGAGGGCCCTTAGAACCAAGAGTGTCAAAGATGGGAGGGCCCTTAGAACCCAGGATGTCAGAGCTGGGAAGGGACTTACAACCTGGATGTCAGAGCTGGGAGAGGGACCTTAGAACCCGGGATGTCAGAGTTGGGAGGGCCCTTAGAACCCAAGAGGGCAGAGCTGGGAGGGCCCTTAGAACCCAGGAGGTCAGAGCTGGGAGGGCCCTTAGAACCCGGGGTGTCAGAGCTGGGAGGGCCCTTAGAACCCGGGATGTCAGAGCTGGGAGGGCCCTTAGAACCCAGGAGGTCAGAGCTGGGAGGGCCCTTAGAACCCGGGGTGTCAGAGCTGGGAGGGCCCTTAGAACCCGGGGTGTCAGAGCTGGGAGGGCCCTTAGAACCCAGGAGGTCAGAGCTGGGAGGGCCTTTAGAACCCGGGGTGTCAGAGCTGGGAGGGGCCTTAGAACCCGGGGTGTCAGAGCTGGGAGGGCCCTTAGAACCCGGGGTGTCAGAGCTGGGAGGGCCCTTAGAACCCAGGAGGTCAGAGCTGGGAGGGCCCTTAGAACCCAGGAGGTCAGAGCTGGGAGGGCCTTTAGAACCCGGGGTGTCAGAGCTGGGAGGGCCCTTAGAACCCAGGAGGTCAGAGCTGGGAGGGCCCTTAGAACCCGGGGTGTCAGAGCTGGGAGGGCCCTTAGAACCCAGGAGGTCAGAGCTGGGAGGGCCTTTAGAACCCAGGATGTCAGAGCTGGGAGGGCCCTTAGAACCAAGAGTGTCAAAGATGGGAGGGCCCTTAGAACCCAGGATGTCAGAGCTGGGAAGGGACTTACAACCCAGGATGTCAGAGCTGGGAGAGGGACCTTAGAACCCGGGATGTCAGAGATGGGAGGGCCCTTAGAACCCAAGAGGTCAGAGCTGGGAGGGCCCTTAGAACCCAGGAGGTCAGAGCTGGGAGGGCCTTAGAACCCAGGAGGTCAGAACTGGGAGGGCCCTTAGAACCCAGGAGGTCAGATCTGGGAGGGCCTTAGAACCCAGGAGATCAGAGCTGGGAGGGCCCTTAGAACCCAGGAGGTCAGAGGTAGGAGGGCCTTAGAACCCAGGAGGTCAGAGGTGGGAGGGCCTTAGAACCCAGGAAGTCAGAGCTGGGAGGGCCCTTAGAACCCAGGAGGTCAGAGGTAGGAGGGCCTTAGAACCCAGGAGGTCAGAGGTGGGAGGGCCTTAGAACCCAGGAAGTCAGAGCTGGGAGGGCCCTTAGAACCCAGGAGGTCAGGGCTGGGGGGCCCTTAGAACCCAGGAGGTCAGAGCTGGGAGGGCCCTTAGAACCCAGGAGGTCAGAGCTGGGAGGGCCCTCAGAACCCAGGAGGTCAGAGCTGGGAGGGCTCTTAGAACCCAGGATGTCGGAGCTGGGAGGGCCCTTAGAACCCAGGATGTCAGGGCTGGGGGGCCCTTAGAACCCAGGAGGTCAGGGCTGGGGGGCCTTTAGAATACAGGAGGTCAGAGCTGGGAGGGCCCTTAGAACCCAGGAGGTCAGAGCTGGGAGGGCCCTTAGAACCCAGGGTGTCAGAGCTGGGAGGGCCCTTAGAACCCAGGAGGTCAGAGCTGGGAGGGCCCTTAGAACCCAGGAGGTCAGAGTTGGGAGGGCCCTTAGAACCCAGGGTGTCAGAGCTGGGAGGGCCCTTAGAACCCAGGAGGTCAGAGTTGGGAGGGCCTTAGAACCCAGGAGGTCAGAGCTGGGAGGGCCCTTAGAACCCAGGAGGTCAGAGCTGGGAGGGCCCTTAGAACCCAGGAGGTCAGAGCTGGGAGGGCCCTTAGAACCCAGGGTGTCAAGAGCTGGGAGGGCCCTTAGAACCCAGGAGGTCAGAGCTGGGAGGGCCCTTAGAACCCAGGAGGTCAGAGCTGGGAGGGCCCTTAGAACCCAGGGTGTCAGAGCTGGGAGGGCCCTTAGAACCCAGGAGGTCAGAGTTGGGAGGGCCTTAGAACCCAGGAGGTCAGAGCTGGGAGGGCCCTTAGAACCCAGGAGGTCAGAGATGGGAGGGCCCTTAGAACCCAGGAGGTCAGAGCTGGGAGGGCCCTTAGAACCCAGGGTGTCAGAGCTGGGAGGGCCCTTAGAACCCAGGAGGTCAGAGCTGGGAGGGCCCTTAGAACCCAGGAGGTCAGAGCTGGGAGGGCCCTTAGAACCCAGGGTGTCAGAGTTGGGAGGGCCTTAGAACCCAGGAGGTCAGAGCTGGGAGGGCCCTTAGAATCCAGGATGTCAGAGCTGGGAGGGCCCTTAGAACCAAGAGTGTCAAAGATGGGAGGGCCCTTAGAACCCAGGATGTCAGAGCTGGGAAGGGACTTACAACCTGGGATGTCAGAGCTGGGAGAGGGACCTTAGAACCCGGGATGTCAGAGTTGGGAGGGCCCTTAGAACCCAAGAGGGCAGAGCTGGGAGGGCCCTTAGAACCCAGGAGGTCAGAGCTGGGAGGGCCCTTAGAACCCGGGGTGTCAGAGCTGGGAGGGCCCTTAGAACCCGGGGTGTCAGAGCTGGGAGGGCCCTTAGAACCCAGGAGGTCAGAGCTGGGAGGGCCCTTAGAACCCGGGGTGTCAGAGCTGGGAGGGCCCTTAGAACCCGGGGTGTCAGAGCTGGGAGGCCCCTTAGAACCCAGGAGGTCAGAGCTGGGAGGGCCTTTAGAACCCGGGGTGTCAGAGCTGGGAGGGCCCTTAGAACCCGGGGTGTCAGAGCTGGGAGGGCCCTTAGAACCCGGGGTGTCAGAGCTGGGAGGGCCCTTAGAACCCAGGAGGTCAGAGCTGGGAGGGTCCTTAGAACCCAGGAGGTCAGAGCTGGGAGGGCCTTTAGAACCCGGGGTGTCAGAGCTGGGAGGGCCCTTAGAACCCAGGAGGTCAGAGCTGGGAGGGCCCTTAGAACCCGGGGTGTCAGAGCTGGGAGGGCCCTTAGAACCCAGGAGGTCAGAGCTGGGAGGGCCTTTAGAACCCAGGATGTCAGAGCTGGGAGGGCCCTTAGAACCAAGAGTGTCAAAGATGGGAGGGCCCTTAGAACCCAGGATGTCAGAGCTGGGAAGGGACTTACAACCCAGGATGTCAGAGCTGGGAGAGGGACCTTAGAACCCGGGATGTCAGAGATGGGAGGGCCCTTAGAACCCAAGAGGTCAGAGCTGGGAGGGCCCTTAGAACCCAGGAGGTCAGAGCTGGGAGGGCCTTAGAACCCAGGAGGTCAGAACTGGGAGGGCCCTTAGAACCCAGGAGGTCAGATCTGGGAGGGCCTTAGAACCCAGGAGATCAGAGCTGGGAGGGCCCTTAGAACCCAGGAGGTCAGAGGTAGGAGGGCCTTAGAACCCAGGAGGTCAGAGGTGGGAGGGCCTTAGAACCCAGGAAGTCAGAGCTGGGAGGGCCCTTAGAACCCAGGAGGTCAGAGGTAGGAGGGCCTTAGAACCCAGGAGGTCAGAGGTGGGAGGGCCTTAGAACCCAGGAAGTCAGAGCTGGGAGGGCCCTTAGAACCCAGGAGGTCAGGGCTGGGGGGCCCTTAGAACCCAGGAGGTCAGAGCTGGGAGGGCCCTTAGAACCCAGGAGGTCAGAGCTGGGAGGGCCCTCAGAACCCAGGAGGTCAGAGCTGGGAGGGCTCTTAGAACCCAGGATGTCGGAGCTGGGAGGGCCCTTAGAACCCAGGATGTCAGGGCTGGGGGGCCCTTAGAACCCAGGAGGTCAGGGCTGGGGGGCCTTTAGAATACAGGAGGTCAGAGCTGGGAGGGCCCTTAGAACCCAGGAGGTCAGAGCTGGGAGGGCCCTTAGAACCCAGGGTGTCAGAGCTGGGAGGGCCCTTAGAACACAGGAGGTCAGAGCTGGGAGGGCCCTTAGAACCCAGGAGGTCAGAGTTGGGAGGGCCCTTAGAACCCAGGGTGTCAGAGCTGGGAGGGCCCTTAGAACCCAGGAGGTCAGAGTTGGGAGGGCCTTAGAACCCAGGAGGTCAGAGCTGGGAGGGCCCTTAGAACCCAGGAGGTCAGAGCTGGGAGGGCCCTTAGAACCCAGGAGGTCAGAGCTGGGAGGGCCCTTAGAACCCAGGGTGTCAGAGCTGGGAGGGCCCTTAGAACCCAGGAGGTCAGAGCTGGGAGGGCCCTTAGAACCCAGGAGGTCAGAGCTGGGAGGGCCCTTAGAACCCAGGGTGTCAGAGTTGGGAGGGCCTTAGAACCCAGGAGGTCAGAGCTGGGAGGGCCCTTAGAACCCAGGAGGTCAGAGCTGGGAGGGCCCTTAGACCCCAGGAGGTCAGAGCTGGGAGGGCCCTTAGAACCCGGGAGGTCAGAGCTGGGAGGGCCCTTAGAACCCAGGGTGTCAGAGTTGGGAGGGCCTTAGAACCCAGGAGGTCAGAGCTGGGAGGGCCCTTAGAACTCAGGATGTCAGGGCTGGGAGGGCCCTTAGAACCCGGGGTGTCAGAGCTGGGAGGGCCCTTAGAACCCAGGAGGTCAGAGCTGGGAGGGCCCTTAGAACCCAGGAGGTCAGAGCTGGGAGGGCCCTTAGAACCCGGGAGGTCAGAGCTGGGAGGGCCCTTAGAACCCGGGAGGTCAGAGCTGGGAGGGCCCTTAGAACCCAGGAGATCAGAGCTGGGAGGGCCCTTAGACCCCAGGAGGTCAGAGCTGGGAGGGCCCTTAGACCCCAGGAGGTCAGAGCTGGGAGGGCCCTTAGAACCCGGGAGGTCAGAGCTGGGAGGGCCCTTAGAACCCAGGGTGTCAGAGTTGGGAGGGCCTTAGAACCCAGGAGGTCAGAGCTGGGAGGGCCCTTAGAACTCAGGATGTCAGGGCTGGGAGGGCCCTTAGAACCCGGGGTGTCAGAGCTGGGAGGGCCCTTAGAACCCAGGAGGTCAGAGCTGGGAGGGCCCTTAGAACCCAGGAGGTCAGAGCTGGGAGGGCCCTTAGAACACAGGAGGTCAGAGCTGGGAGGGCCCTTAGAACCCAGGAGATCAGAGATAAAAGGAAACTTAGGACTCAGAAGGAGGCCTTGGGAGGGTCTAAGACAATGCCAGGGCCGGAGGTGCGTTAGAGCACAGACTGCCCAAGTGAAAGAGAACTCAGACTGTCAGAGATGAGCAGGAGAGGCCCTAGAGCAGGCTGAAGGGCACTAGGAGTCATTCTTAGCTCCAGAGGAGCCGTGGGCGAGGGGCGTGATTGGCCTGGGCCGCCTTGAGTCTCCTCGGCCCCAGCGCGTTCTCGCCGTTACCGGACACTGGATCTCTGGCCGAGCCCCGGCGGCAGCGGCTGTTTGTGTGCGGGCTCAGGGCTGACCGGGCCAGGCTGCCTCCTTCTCTCCGGGGAGAGCACGGCTGGAGCTGGGAGTCTCTGGCCCCAGGCCCGGCCCCCGAGGCCCTGCTGGCACGGAGCGGAGCCGGACCTCTGCTTCCTCTCGCCTCCTCTTCCTCAGCTGGGCTCAGGGAAATTGAAGAGGAGTCTGTGACGGTCCCGAGTGCCCGGCGCCAGAAAGGAGGAGAGGGCGGGGCCCTTGCGGGGAGGCGGGGCCGGGGGGGCGGGGGAGGTGAGAAGTGGGGGGTAGGGGTAGGGGTAGGGGCGGGGGTGGGGGTGGGGTTGGGGGTAGGCATGGGGTTTTGGGATAGTTTAAAGGCGGGGTTGGAGTGGATAGCGTCCCAGCTGGTCTGGGACCGCTCCCTTCCCCCGGGCCGCCCCAGGACGGCGCGCGAGACCACGATGCTCGTGTTCGCGGTTCTGCGCTTGCTGCTCGGGCTCTTCTTCATGCTCACGGGGGCGGTCAAGCTCTCGGAGTGTCACGTCCCGGGCCACGCGTACGCGCAGATGGTGAGCGGCGGGCGGGGGCGGGGGCGGCCGCAGAAGGACGGGGGCGGCGCGCGCGCGCCCACGGAGCCTGGGGAGGGTGGGGGTTACTCTTCTGTATCCCGCTCCCCTCCCCACGGCAGAGAGGCAGCCTAGGCTCCCCGGGCTCCGAGCCCGCGCCCCTTTAGCCACTACGGATCCGCCTGATTGAGTGGGCGAAAATTCCCGGGCTTGGGTGTGGTGCCGGGAGGGGGCTGGGACGGGAGACCGGGGCCACTGCGCCCCCTCCGGGGACTGAAGGGACCCGGGCGACTCTGTGACCTCGGCCCGAGCGAGGGCCCGGAGGGGAAGAGGCCTGGGCTCACAGCCTCGTGGAAGGGGCCCTCAGAGCGTCCCCCTGCCCTACAGATGAGGGAACAGAGGCCCAGTGACATCCCGCCTGAGGTCACAATGGAGCCGGGGCTTTTAATTTCAGTCCCTAGTACTTCGAATGTTCCGCACTCGTTCTAGCTCCTGGAGCCCGAGCGTGTCGGGCGCCCTAGAAACTCTAGAGAGGGGCCGTCTATTCTGCACAGCGCTCGGGGGCAAAGCAGGCTTGAGCTCTGAGTTCAAATGTGACGCTTGCTGCGTGACCCCGGCACGTATGTGACCCCGGCCCCTCTGTGTCCCAGCCTCGCCTCACCTTGTGAAATGGGGACATGGAGAGCTGGGGGTTGTAAAGCCCCCTGCCAGCCCAGTTATAGCTGAGAAATTATTAATTTTACAGCTGGGGAGACTTACTGACACCGAGGCAGAGGCCTAGGAAGCTTGGTCAGATTGGTACACGGGACGGGCTTCCTGGGGCCTGTGCCGGGGGTGGGGGAGGAGCGGGAGAGAAGGGGTGATAACCTCTGTTCTTTCCCTTCTTGTACAAAACCCTCAGCTGGCAAGCGAATTTTGTGGTGCCCCTCCCCCAGCCTTCCTGGTATTTCCCCATATTCCTTGTCTTCCCTACCCCTTCCCCTCACCCCATTCCTGGAATACCCACAGAGTCCCTGGAGGCCTTTCCCCTCACACCTCTTGTTACTGTTTCCCCTCACAAGTTATTCTATATATTTTGCGTCAATTTCTCTGTGACCCTGTTCTTCCTCCCTTCTCACCCTGGCAGACTCTGGAGTAGGAACCTTGATCTAAAAGAATCTAAAAGAACTTTGTATCTATCCCAGCGCCCGTCTTAAAAAAATGCTGGAAGGAATTCCCTCAAGCCCCTGCTGGTGGGGGGAGGGGGGGAGTTCTTTGTGGTCCAGTAGCCGATTTACATGGTGGAAGATCCCTCACTAAATGAGAAGGGCGATCTCTCCTTTTTCCTCGTTCTAGAACGCTCCGTCCAACCCCATGGATGTTGATGATCACTCCCCGCTGCTGCTTAGCACCCTACTTAACTTCTAGGGTGTATTTATGGTCCTCTTGACACCCCTGTAGAACAGGAGTTATTACCACCTTTGGGAGGTGAGGTAATGGGCAATTTCCTTCACTTCTCGAGGCGCCCTAGGCTGGAACCCAGAATCCTTGGCTTCCTGCTTAAGAAGCGAGCTGCTTCCTGGACTCCCCCAGGAAGGGAGGATTTGTTCCCGAGTCTCCGGACCTTTGGGGAGATCACTCCTTGGGAGGAAGGTGTTCCCTGGGGGGAGTTCGGATGGAGATGGCCTTTCCCTCCCCTGCTGGGTGATCCCCTGGGCCTTGATCTAACTTCCCTGGCGTGGTTTAGGAGAGGATGTGGCAGCTGGACAGTGCGGAGTCCTGGCAGGACTAAGGGTGGTCCAGGACCGGCAGTGCAGGCGGCAAAGTGTAGCCAAGACGGCCCGGGTCTCTTAGCAGAAGGAAGGGGCGTTTAGTGGGAGGGGCAGAGAAATGGGGAGGAGCAGAAGTTGTCCTAGACCCCATCTCCCGCATCAGTGTCAGGCGCCGGCTCCAGAGAGTTCCTGCGTCCTTCTGGGTTTGGAAAAAGACCTAACTTTCTTCGGGGGGCCGGTGATGTGGGGGATGTGAGAGTCAAGAACATATTGGGTCACTTCAGCCTCCTAACCTCTTGTACCCCAAACCTGCTGAAGCATCCTCATCCTCTAGGATCTATTAGCCAGTATTTGTGGCAGATCCGGCTAAGATCATTTTCATGCATTCCAAGTCAAGAGAACCGGGTTCTAGCCACGAGCTCTGCCACTGGCCGTGGAACAGAATCTTGGGATGGAAAGAAACTTAGAAATAGCTTTAATACCGTGGTTCTTCAAGCATGGATAAGGGATCCTCAATGTCCTCTTGGGAAGGTCATGAAAGCCAGGTTGTTTTCCTAATAGCAAGATATTTTATTTTTCACATAGTAAATACCTCATATATGGATTTTTCATATGGTAAATATATAGATATAAGCTATATAAATAAGAACTCATTGACATCCTCAATAAATTTTTAAGAGCATGAAAAGATTCTGAGACCAAAAAGTTTGAGAACCTGTGTTTTTAATATAAGTTCTCTCTGGGGAATTAATTTTTCTTTTAATTTTTTCCCATCTATTAGTATTCTTTCCTTCTTGAAATTACTCTATTTCTTGATATTTTGTTTTCTGGAGAGGCAAGATGACTATGTAGTCACCCCGAGGTTAGAAGAGCTCTGACATTTAACATTAGGTTCCACAAATGTAAAATGGAGGTAGGAGACTTGTAGGAGTTACTTCATGGGGTTGTTGTGAAGGCTGAAATGAGATCACCGAAGAGCAAGCTTTCAAGCTTTATATTATTGTGAATTATTATTATTTACTTCCTGCCCCTGTGGTGTGGGTATACTCCAGGGCTCTCTTCTGGGTCGTCTTCTCTTCTAAGTCTTGTCTCTTGGTTATCCCATCAGCCCTCATGGTTTTAGCTCTTAGATCAATGTAGACAATCCCCCAGTCTATGCAGCCTTTATCTCTCTCTTGAGCTCCAGCCCTCATCTCCTCCTCCATGTCCCATAAGTATCTTAAACTCAATATGTTCTAACAGAATCACTAAATTTCTTTTTTCCTCAACCTGCCCCGCCTCCTGACATTCTCCTTCCTGCATAACACCAATCTACTCACTTAAATGCACAACCTAGATATCATTCTTAACTCTTTATGCTCCTTTAAACAATACTGCCTCTATCCCTTCCTATGGATGAATTTCAAAATCTTGTGGATTTTATCTTCACATCTCTCTCATCCATTCCTTCCTCCACACTAACACTCCAATGACCCTATTTTATGCCCTCATCATCTCTATGTGAAATGTTACAATTATCTCCTGATTTTTTTCCCTGCATCGTACCTATCCACTCTTCCATCATCCTCATAGCTGCCTTGTTGATATTCATAATGATAACAGCAGTAGTTGGCATTTATGTAATGCTTTAGAGTTTGTAAAGCACTTAACAAATTTATCTCAATTGATTTTCACAATAACCCTGAGAGCTAGCTGCTATTATTATCCTTATTTTACAGATGAGGAAGTGGAGGCAGACCATTTTATTTCCCTGTTTAAGCTTTTGAGGCAGAGCCATCCTCCTTTAAATATTCAGAGAAGAGACAGAATAGGCAGTTTTCAAGTGAAGAAATCCAATCTATCAACAACCAAGTGAGGAAAAATTGCTCTATAACATTAATGAAAACTTTGGGGTTCTATCCATCAGGTTGACAAAAATGGCAAATGGCAATTACTGGAGAATCTGTGGGAAAATAGGTACATTACTGCATTGTTAGTGGAGCTGTGAATTGGTCCAGTCATTTTGTAGAACAATTTGGAATTCTGCCCCACAAACTACTAAGCTATGCATAAACCCTTTTTGTACCAGTGATAAACAAAGCTCTTGCTCCAAGAAGATAAAAAGAAAAAGGAGAAAGGGGCCTACATTACAAAATATTTATGGATTTTTTTATAGTGGCAAAGAAATGGTTGAATGAATTGGTATATGAATGTAATGAAATATGTGATTATAAGAAATGTTGAAAGTGATGGCTTCAGAGAATAAAACAATGACGTGGAGTGAGCAGAATTAGGAAAACAATTTATACAATATTAACAATAGTGAAAAGAGAAACAACTTTGACAGACTTAAGAATTCTGATGACCAATCAATTCCAGAGGACAAGAGATAAAACCAACTACTCATGTACTGAAGAAGAGATGATAAACTCAAGGTGCAGAACAAGGCATAGATTTTTGGACCAGTATAGCCAGTATAGGAATTTCTTTTGCTTAAAGATGCATACTGTTAGAAGGATTTCCTTTTTCTTCTTTTTAAATGGAGGAGGATGATAGGAGGAAGAAGAGGCCTAGAGCTAGGGTTGCTCAAAAAAGGAAGAGAAAAGAAGGTGATTGTAATATTTTTTAAATGCACAGAAAAGAATAAAAGATCAAAAAGAAACACAGGCATTCAAAAATTTATTTGCTTAAAAGTATAAATAAGTTTTAAGTAATAAAGACTCCCACTTCATGATAGCCTTGTGCAATTCTGTCTCACTTAAATCCAATTTATGCCTGAGTCCAAAGATATCACCCATTTCATTTTACCCTTTTTAATCTATCCCAGACACAATGGGCAATGGACAATTGACAAAGAAGCAGGTGCAGAAACAATTTGTGAAGATAATTCCACATACCGCTAGTACATGGAAAATGTGCCCATTTATGGTCAGACTTAAGACATGGCATACTTATGAAATTCAGTAAACCTGAAAGATTAATAGTTCTTGCTGAGAGAACTTAGGCAGGTATCATGTCCAAATAGCAGTTCTGAGCGAGAGAAGACTGATAAATGAAGACTAACTTAATGAAATTGGATACTCATTTTTCTATAGTGGTTATAATGATAGAGAATATTGTGAAGCTGGTGCAGGTTTTCCAATCAAAACTAATTCAAGAAGCTTGTATGCCTTCAAAAATGAGAAAATGATGAACTCATGGCAATGTAACTGCTGTCATCATTGGGTATGCTCCCACCAAGACAAACTCATCAGGTCAAAGAAAAATTTTATAAAGACATAGAGTCCTTCATTGTCAGTGTGCTGGAAGAAGACAAACTTATAATTCTGGGTAACTTTAATGCCAGTCAACACTGACCATACATAGTAGGGAATCCTTAGAAGAAGTAGAGTTAGAGGGGCAGCTAGGTGGCACAGTGCATAGAGCACCAGCCCTGAATTCAGGAGGACCCGAGTTCAAATCTGGTCTCAGACACTTAACACTTCCTGGCTGTGTGACCCTGGGCAAGTCACTTAACCCCAGCCTCAAGGGGAAAAAAATAGAGTTAGAAGACTTGTGTATCTCATGATTTTCTCATCACTAACACTCCCTTCCATTTATCTTAAATGCAATAAAATTTTGTGGATGTGCTTTTGCAACAAACATAGGCATATAATAGACTGTGTCATAAGAACAGACAAGAGGATGTGAAAAGTACAAAGGTGATTTGTGGCAGAGTGCTGGACTGATCATAGAATTATCCTCTCCAATCTAATTATTCACAGTCAACAAAAGTGGTGGCCCCCAAGACAAGATAGTTATTAGAAGCCTCAATTCAACACATTAGAGCCAACACACACTGTTTGGTAACAGTAGAGAAGAGAAGGAGTGGGCAGCTTTCAAAGATTTGATATACAGCATTACATTTACTCATCTGGACCAGAATACTTGCAAACATCAAGATTGGCTTGATAAAAATGATGGGAAAATTCAGAAGTTGCTAAAAGAAAAATGTGAATCCCACAGTTTACCAAAAGGATAGTTCACTTGTCTCTAAGAAGATAGTGTTTAATTCCATCAAAAATAAAGTACAATAGAAACTTAGAAATGCAGCATTTTGGGGGGTTCAACTAGAAGGCAGATGAATTTCAGTTTTACCTTTATAGTAATAATCCAAAGTACTTTTGTGATGTCCTGAATGCTATTTATGGGCCAAAGACTTTTGATGCATCTCAATTACTTAGTGTTGATGGAGCTACATTGATTAATGATAAAAACATGATGTTGGAGAGATGAATAACTGCCATAGTGTTCTGAACTGACAGTCATCAATCAATGCTGAAGCCATTGACCATGAACCCCAAGTTGAAGTTAATCTTTCTCTAGCTAAACTTCCAATGAAGAAGAGGTTTTGAATACCATTAGGTTTTTCTTATGTGGCAAAGTTGAATGAAATTTTCTGGGTTATAGGCGAGAGGAAGTTATTTCCCTCTTACTGAGCCACCTAGCTCTCTGCAAGGCTACTATTAAGTATAAAGTCCATAATCCAAAGAGATTAAAAAAGAAGAGAAAGACATATATGTAAAAATATTTGTAACAATCCTTTTGTGATGGCAAAAAATATAAATTCAGAAATGTCTGAACAAATTGTGCTATATGAATGTAATAGAATTAGATTGTATTGTAAGAAATAGATGGCTTCAGGGAAGTTTGAGAAGACTTTGTATGAATTGATGAATAAAATGAGCAGAACCAGAACAATTTGCACAATAACATCAGCATTATGAAATTGAACAGTTTTGAAAGAACTTTGGTGAACACAATGATCATCCATGATTCCAGAGAATCAGTGATACTTCCCACCTCCTGACAGACGGACTCAGAGTCAAGATGCAGAATGAGACATGTTTTTGGACATGGTCAGTGTGGGGATTTGTTTTGCTTGACTATATTTGTTACAAGAGTTTTTCTTTTTCCTTGAGTTTGAGTAATGGGGGAAGTATATGGAATGGAAAAAAATAAATGCTTGAGAATTAAAAAAAATAAACTAGCACTTTTCAAGGCTTAGCTCAAGTATCATCTCCTTAAGAGAGAACTTTCCTGATTTTCCCAGTTGTTTTATTCCCCTCAAATACTTTGCATTTATTGCACATTTTTTATTTATTTCTCTGACAACTTTCCTCTTTTACTCCCTTTTTCTTCTTCTTCTTCTTCTTCTTCTTCTTCTTCTTCTTCTTCTTCTTCTTCTTCTTCTTCTTCTTCTTCTTCTTCTTCTTCTTCTTCTTCTTCTTCTTCTTCTTCTTCTTCTCCTTCTCCTTCTCCTTCTCCTTCTCCTTCTCCTTCTCCTTCTCCTTCTCCTTCTCCTTCTCCTTCTTCTTCTCCTTCTCCTTCTTCTCCTTCTTCCTCCTTCTTATTCTTTTTTTGTTGCTTTTGCTCTTGTTCTTCTTTTTCTTCCTCCTCTTGCTCTTGTTTTTCTTATCCTCCTTCTCTTTCTTCTCCTCCTCCTCTTTCTTCTCCTCCATTTTGTACTGGGAAGTTAGATGGTACAATGGATAGAGTGCTGGACTTGGAAGTTAGAAAGATCTGACCTCAAATCCAACATCAGACATGTATTAAGTGGGTGATTCTGAGCAGGTTACTTAATCTAGCTGCCTCAGTTTCTTTATCTTCCTATCTGTCTCAGTTTTTCTCATCATAAAATGGGGATAATAATTGCTACCTCCCAGGGTTTTGGTGAGAATCAAATGAGATGATGTATATAATGGACTTTGAGAACCTTATTCTTTATCCTATTATGTTAGCTGTAATCCTAAAATTGCTGTAATAATCATGAAATTTTGTACATTGATGATATGTTGACCAGTATCCAATGATACTACATATTATACCAACCTGCTCTCTGCTTTGGCAATTTCAAGGGCTGAATGGAGACCCAATTAGAAAGAATTCTCTAATGGCAAGGCAGCTAGCAATGGTAGATAAGGATATAGCTACAGATACCCTGAAGCTTGATGGAAGAGGTGACTTATTGAACTGTAGAATTGGGATCCAAAAAGACCTTGAACTAATGAGATGAAATTTAATAGGAATACAAAATCTGGCACTTATATATATATATATTTTAAAGTCAATTGAGTAAATGTAGAGTAGAGGAGAGCTAGCTTAATTAGGTAATGAATATGAAGAAGACCTGAAGCTTTTAGTAAATGTATAAATTCAATATAAGTCAAAAAGGTAATAAGGTAGTCAAAAATAACTTTAAAAATTAAAAAAAAATTACCTATATTTGTGATTTCTTTGATGTAAGGAATTCCCAAAGAGAAAACTCCTTAGCCAGTTCAAATCAGCAATAATTCTATAATCTAACTACAATTTGATTATTTTAATAGTGATAGTTGGTTGAGAGGGTATTAATTTTTTATACTCACATAGTCTTTATAAATCAAAGGTGGGGTTTGAACTCTTAAGTTCAAGACCAGCTCTACAGATTTATTGAAATTTTATTTAATAATAATGATAGCTAGCATTTTTTAGTGCTTACTGTGTGCCAAGTGCTAAAGTACTTTTCAAATATTATCACATTTGATCTTCACTACAACCCTGGGGGGTGGGGAGGTGTTATTATTATCATCATTTGACAGTTGACAGGAAACTGAGGCAAACAACATTAAAAGACTTGTCTGAGGTCACATGGTGAGTATCTGATGAAGAATTTGGACTTGGATCACTCTGACTCCAGGGTTAATTTTATAGACTTACTGAGTTTTTGGCTGTAGTTAGAGGCAAAGTTGTTCAGAATGAGCAAGATGACAATCCTGCTGTCCATTACCCTGATCAGACTGCATCTTAAACATTGTGTTATTCTGAGTGTCCTGTTTTAGTGGGACTTTTGACAATATCTAGAGGAAGGCAACTTGGAGATGCCTGAAGAATTTACCCTATGAGAATCCATGGATCGAACTGGGGTGTTTATTCTGAAGAAGAGAAGAATGAGAAAGGAATAGAGAAAATTGTGGGTCTAATTCAGTGAAGGGGGGGGCATGATAAATATCTTCAGATGTTAGAAAGATTGTAATGGTGGTACAATTCAACTTGGTTTCCCTGATAGAATGTAAACCCTTTGAAAGCAGAGACCATTCCATTATTTTTATTTTCATTATTATCAGTTTTCTTGGTTTTTCAGTTTCAAATGCTTAGTATTGTGCTTGATTTGTTGACTGAGTGATTGATTGCTACGCTTGACTCCATAGGGTGAAACTAGAAGAAAAGGGGCAAGTTTAGGAGGAAGGGAAATTTCAATTTCAGATAAGGTGATACTTTTATATAATTAGAAATGTCCAACAGTGGAATAGGCTGCCTCCATACTAGCACTTTTCTCCGGTGTCACTGGAGATGTTGGAGACACGGTAGAGGGATTCCTCCTCAGATATGAATTAAACTACAGTTGCTTTGAGGCCCCTTCCAAGTCTGAAATTCTCTGATTCTAAATAGAAACAGCTGACCAATTTAGAAACCAATGGGAATGCATTTTGTAAACTTAAAGTACTAAGTAAATGTGAAGAAAGGCAATAATAGTAGTTGTTGGTACTGTCAAATGTTTGTGTAAGAAAAGAGTATGATTTTATCAGTGGAAACAATTTTTTTAAAAAGTCAATAACTATGTGCTTTACTATTGCACCCTAAGGCCTATGAGACCTTTAAATTATCTGACTTGCAACTGATTCCCCTTAATTCTCAGTTAGAAGGTGAGCTTCTTGAGAGCAGGAACTGTGTTGTTTTTTAATTCATATCCTAGTGATTTGCATTCATTCATTTATCCCTAGAAAAATCCATTTCCATAGTTGAGAAAGAGACTCAGAACGCAGAGACATGGAGACTTTTTTCCTTTTGATCCCTTAATATCCCATCCTTGACTCCTAGAACTCTCTTAGCAACTAGCACTCAGTACATTCTCATTGACTAATGCTGTTTATTCCTTGTCTCTTCTAGAGGGCTCAGGCTGCAAAGCTTGCTCATGTGTTACCGCTGAAGAGCTTGGGCTTCAATCCAGATCCTGGAGAACTTCTGGTTATAATAGGCTGGGTGGAACTCGTGTCTGGTCTCCTATTGGTCTTGGGACCCCCCTTACTACAGGATATCAGCATCATTTTGCTCCTTCTGCTTTCTGTGGGTAAGTGGGGCTAGGACTGAAGTTTGTTTGGGTCTGGGTCTTCCTCCTCTCCCTTTTGTTCTTCTCCCCCTGGTCATGAATGTGCCCTTTTAGAGAACCTGGGAAAAGGATATGTGTGTGTGTGTGTGTGTGTGTGTGTGTGTGTGTGTGTGTGTGTGTGTTTCCCTTAGCCTTTGGAGGGCCTTTCCTATCTTTCCTGCTCTAAACCTTTTTGGTTTTAGGTCAGAAGTTCTTAACTTGGAATTTATGAATTTGTTTAACTGATAATTGTACTTCGAGGTAACTAGTATCCTTAGTAATCCCATGTATTTTATGAATTAAAGATTGTTCTGAGAAGGGTCCATAGGCTTCATCAGACTGTGCAAGGGGTCAAAGATGCAAAAATGATTAAAAATTCCAGATCTACATAGAAAAGGGAAAAGGAGCCACATGTGCAAAAATGTTTGTGGCAGCCCTTTTTGTAGTAGCAAAGAACTGGAAACTGCGTGGATGCCCATCATTTGGAGAATGGCTGAATAAGTTATGGTATATGAATGTTATGGAATATTATTGTTCTATAAGAAACGATAATCAGAATGATTTCAGAAAGTCCTTGAGAGACCTACATGAACTGATGCTGAGTGAAGGGAGCAGAACCAGGGTGGGGGTCATTGCCCATGGCAACAAGATTATGTGATGATCAATTCTGATGGACATGGCTCTTTTCAACAATGAGGTAATTCAGGCCAATTCCAATAGACTTGTGATGGAGAGAGCCATGTGCATCCAGAGGGAGAACTATGGAGACTGAATGTGAATCATAGCATAGTTTTTTCACCTTTGTTGTTGTTGTTGTTTGCTTGTTTTTTTCTTTCTCACTTTTTCTTTTTGATTTGATTTTTCTTGTGCAGCATGCTAAATGTGGAAATATGTTTAGAAGAATTGCACATGTTGCACATGTTTAACATATCTTGGATTACTTGATGTCTAGGGTAGGGCATGAGGGAAAGGAGGGAGAAAAATTCAGAACACAAGATTTTGCAAGGGTGAATGTTGAAAACTATCTTTGCATGTATTTGAAAATAAAGAGCGGCTATTTAAAAAAAATTAAAAAGTTATTATTTTAAAAAGAATCCCAAATCTAGGCTGAGGTTGCTGGGCTTCATACAATTTACAACTGCAGTTGCATTTATCTTTTTTTGATACCCCCAACATTCCTTTATTTATTTTTAGCATTTAAATTTTTTTTTGAGTTCTGAATTATCTCTCTCCCTCCTCCCTCTTCTCTACCTATTGAGATGCAAATAGTAATATTATATTGCAAATAGTAATATTATATCAGTCATATAGTTTGCATTTATCTTTTAGTGCAGGCATCCATAGGTTGGAAATCAATTCCTCTGACACAGACCAGGTCTCTTGGCACTCCCAGTTCCTCTTCTTTTCCTCCAATCCTCATACTTCCATGCATGTAGAAGAGTATTCTATTTGTCTCCTGATTAAAGAGGGAAAAGGACTAGGAACAGTTTTCAAAATTTATTTTTTATTTATTTAAAAATGTTTTAATCATGTTTAAGTTTAAAAATGTTTTATTTTCAAAATTCATGTGAAAATAGTTTTCAACATTCACCATTGCAAAACCTTGTGTTCCAAATTTTCTCGCTCTCTCCCCACCTCCAGGCAGCAAATAATCCAATATAATTAAACATATATAATTCACTTGTATTTATTTCCACAATTATCATGCTGCACAAGAAAAATCAGATCAAAAAGAAAAAAAAATGAGAAACAACAAAAAAGGTGAAGGTGCTATGTTGTGATCTCAGTTCCCACAGTTCTCTCTCTGAGTGCAGATGGCTCATTGGAACTGGCATCAGTCATCTCGTTGTTGAAAAGGCCACATCCATCAGAATTCATCATCGTACAATCTTGTTGTTGCTGTATATAATGATCTGGTTCTGCTCACTTCACTTAACATCAGTTCCTGTAAGTCTCAGCAGGCCTTTCTGAAATCATCCTGATAGTTGTTTCTTACAGAACAATAATATTCCATAACATTCATATACCATAACTTATTCAGCTATTCTCCAACTGATGAGCATTCACTCTATTTCCAGTTTCTTGCGACTATAAAAAAGGCTGCCTCAAACATTTTTACACATGTAGATTCCTATCATTTGACCATTTATCAATTGGAGAATGGTTTGTATTCTTATAAAATTGAGTCAATTTTCTATATATTTTAGAAATGAGGCCTTTATCAGAGCCCTTGGATGTAAATTTTCCCCCCAGTTTTCTGTTTTCCTTCTAATCTTGGTTGCATTGGTTTTGTTTGTACAAAACCTTTTTAATTTAATATAATCAAAATTATCCATTTCGCATTCCATAATGTTCTCTAGTTCTTCTTTGGACATAAATTCCTTCCTTCTCCACAGATCTGAGAGGTAGACTATTCTTTGTTCTCTTAATTTGCTTATAGTATCACCCTTTATATCTAAATCATGAATCCGTTTCTACCTTATTTTGGTATATGATATTAGGTGTTGGTCAAAGCCTGATTTCTGGCATACTGTTTTCCAATTTTCCCAGTAATTTTTGACAAATGATGAGTTCTTATCCCAAAAGCAGGAGTCTTTGGGTTATGAAACACTAGATCTACTGATCAACTATTTTATTTCTTAGCCAGTACCAAATGGTTTTGATGACCACTGCTTTATAATATAGTTTTAGGTCTGATACAATTAGGCTAGCTTCTTTGGATTTTTTCCCCCACTAATTTTCTTGAAATTCTTGATTTTCTGTTCTTCCAGATGAATTGTGATATTTTTTCCTAGTTTTATTCCTTGGCAGTTTGATTGTTATGGCACTGAATAAGTAGATTAATTTAGGTGGAATTGTTATTTTTATTATATTATTTCGGTCAATCCATGAGCATTTGATGTTCTTCCAATTGTTTAGATCTAACTTTATTTATATGAAGTGTTTTGTAATTGTGTTCATATAGTTTTACCAGAAATTTTTTGTGACTGACCCTTTTCCACCCAGACTCTTTTAAAAAAATGATTTATTTATACTTGTTTTTAAAACTTTGAGTTCCAGATCCTTTTCCTTATCTCCACCCTAACTCCTATTAAGAAAGCACATGTGAAGTTATGCAAAATAATTCCATAAAAGCCATATTGTGAAAGAAAATAGAGATCTTCCCCCCCCTAAAAAAATCCCTCAACAAAAATAAAGTTAAAAAGGAGGAGGGAGAGAATGCTTCAATCTGTAATCAGACTAATCCCTTCTTTTTCTGGGTTTGGATAGGATTTTTCATCAAAAGTTCTTCAGAATAGTCATGGATCATTGTATTGCTGAGAATAGCAAAGCCATTCACAGCTGATCATCCCACAACATTGCTGTTACTTTGTACCCAGTATATTTCACTTTGATTGCGTTCATGGAGGACTTTCCAGGGTTTTTTGAGAGCATTCTGCTCATCATTTCCCATAGTACAATAATATTTCATCATAATCATATACCACATTTTATTCTGCCATTTTCCGATTGATGGGTTTCTGCTGGAACTCTGTCTTCCCAAAAATTAGCCGGAGTCAGGCTAATCAAAAGTCTTTATTCTTGGTCTCTTGGGCACCTATCTTCCTCTCTTTCCACTGCCAGGAGAGTGCCTCAATTTCCTCCTCCTACTCTCCCCACATACGTCACTTCCCCCTCTTTGTCCCACCAATCAAGTCAGCACAGAACAGCTGGGGAGGGTCAACCTTCCAACATGTTAATAGAGAACCGTCCAATTGGCAATTAGTCTCACGTGCTCCATTATCCAAGTGCATTTGCTCAGTTCTAGCCCTTTACAGGTTTCCCCTCAGTTTCCAATTGTTTCCCTGAGGAAGAGAGCTGCTATAACTATTTTTAAACATATAGGTTCTTTTCCTTTTTTAAAATCTTTTTTTTTGGGGATTCATGCCTAATAATGGTATTGTTAGATCAAAGGATATGCATGATTTTATAGTCCTTTGGGCATAATTAATATCTTTTGATCATTTATCAATTGGGACATGACTCTTATTTTTTGTAAATTTTTTATAAATTTACAAATTTGGTTCTTTGTATGTTTGAAAAATGAGGCCTTATTAGAGAAAGTTGCTTCAAAATTCTTTTTACAAGTACTATTGCTAATTGTATTTCCTCCTATTGATTGTATTCTCTTTCTCTCCTTTCATCCTGTCCCTCCTTGAGTTGTTTTTTTTTTTTTTCTGATGACCACTCCCTTCCACAATAAGCCCTTTTTTTCTATCACTCTCTCTCCTTCCTGTGTCCTCTTCCCTTCCTATTTTCCTGCAGGGTAAGATAGGTTTCTGTACCCATATTGAGTGTGTATGTTATTTCCTCTTTGAGCCAGTTCTGATGAGAGTGAGGTTCACTCACTCACTCTCTCTTCCTCTTCTTCCCCTCCACTGTAAAAGCTTTTCCTGCCTCTTTTATAGAATATAATGTGCACCATTCCACTTCTCTCTTTCCTTTTCTCCCAGTACACTCCTCTCTCAATCCTTTTATTGCTTTTAGATATTATCTCTTCATACTCAACTTACCTGTGCCCTCTGTCTATACATATTCTTTCTAACTGCCATAATAATGAAACAGTACTAATGAGTTACAAGTATCATTCTCCCATGTAGGAATATAAACAGATAAACTTTATTAAGTCCCTTATGATATCATTTTCCTGATGACCTCCTTATGCTTCTCCTGGGTCCTGTATTTGGAAATCAAAATTTCTATTCAGCCCTGGTCTTTTCATGCTTGAAAGTTCTCTATTTCATTGAATTTCCACCTTTTCCCCTGAAGGATTATAGTCAGTTTTGCTGATGGTGATTCTTGGTTGTAAGTCTAGCTCCATTGCTCTCTGGAATATCATATTCCAAGCTCTGTGGTCTGCTGCTAAATCTTGTGGTATCCTGAACATGGTTCCACTATATTTGAATTGTTTCTTTCTGGATGCTTGAAATATTTATTCCTTGACCTGAAAGTTCTCGAATTTGGTTATGTCCCTGGAAGTTTTCATTTTGGGTGCTTTTTCAGGAGGTGATGGATGAATTCTTTCAATTTCTATTTTACCCTTTTTGTTCTAGAATATCAGGGAAATTTTCTTTGATAATTTCTTGAAAGATGACTTTCTAAGTTGTTTTCAACTGAAAAATTGTTCTACTCTGTCTTTTTGTGTGTTCTGACACACTAAAATTTGTTTAGAGTCATTATTTAAAGGAATTTGGAATGGTTTGGGAAGAGTCATCATAACTCCTCTTCTCACCTTTTAACTATTTTCCTCTTTTCCTTAGAGGCAGTTCTGGTGGAGGGTAAGATCATTGGCCCGAGAATCTAAAGACCTGGCTCTGTTTCTTAGAGATCATGTGACTGTAGGCAGCTCTCTCCCAATCTACTAGATTCTTTATCTATAAAATGTGGACAGTAGTCTCACTACTTCCTTTCCTGAGCTGTTAAGAGACTTTAAGTAGATTATGAATATGATTTATAAATGTGAGCTATAATTTCTGTACCTGAGGGCAGAGACTGTTATTTTGGCTTTTATTTGTACACCAAATACTTATTAAAAATACTTATTATGGTGCTTGGTGTCTGACTTTTATTCCCCAAAGTTTCCCTCAGCACTTCTCCTTTTTCTCTCCCAGAGAGCTATCCTATGCAACAATATATTTAAAGAACAAAGAGAGAGAGAGAGAGAGAGAGAGAGAGAGAGAGAGAGAGAGAGAGAGAGAGAGAGAGAAGAGAAAAAATCAGCAGAACTGACCAATATGTTGAAAAAAATCTGGAAATATTTACAATGTATCACACCTATGGTCATCCTACCTTTGTAAAAAGGTGGAGTCGGGAATATATCTGCTTCAAAGCTATGCTATTTTTTTATAATTTTGCATCACTGATGTAAAAAGTAAATTCGCATCACTCTTTGTGTGTGTGTGTGGTGTGTGTCGGTGATTCTTTTCATCCACATTGTACTCACTAGCTTTTGCTTTACTTCTTTATGCATCAGTTCCTGTAGCTCTTCTCATGCTTCTCTGTATTCATCTATTTGTCACTTCTTATGGCACAGTAAGACATTCCATTACATTTATGTTCAACAGTTTTGCTTAGTTGTTTTCCAATTGATAGACATCTACTTACTTTATTTACACAATTTTGATGTCACAAAAATGTGCTGCATTGTAGAGATTTTGGACTTAGAGAAAAAAGTAGATACAAAAGCTTTCTTCTTATCAGTGTCCCCCTTGGATATAAGCCTACTGGTAGAATTTCTAGGTTAAAGAGTAAGGACACTTTAATTATTTTATTTGAAATATTTCAAGTTAATTTAAAAATGGATATTCTTTCACAGTTCCAGAAACAATGCACTAGTAGACTCATCTTCCCACAATCCCACCAACATCAACTATTTCCATCTCTTGTCATCTTTCCCAGTTTGTAGGGTGTTAGGTGAAATCTCAGGATTGTTTTGATTTTCATTTCTCCTGTTATTGGTGATTTGGAGAATACTTTCATATTCATTTATAGTTTATAATTCTTTTGAGAACTGTTTGGTTTTTTTCTTTGACCACATTTATTTTGGAATGGCTTTTGGTCTTACCTACAGTATATATCTACTAAGTATATATTATATATCTTGGATGCCAAATCCTTATCAGAGAAATTTGGTATGAAGATTTTCCCCCCATTCTACCATTTCCTTTCTTATTCTAGATGTATTAATGTCATTTGTACAGAGTTTACTTTCAAGTAATCAAAATTATCTATTTTATCTTTTGTAATTGCCTCTATGTCTTCTTTATTTAAGAATACATCTTCTAGTTATGAAGTGGTACCATTATTCTGGAGAACAATTTGGAACTATGTTCAGAAGACTGGATATTTTAAACTGTGTGTACCTTTTGATTCAGCAATACCACTATTAAGTTTATATCCCAAAGAGAGCAGAGAAAGGGGAATAGGACTAATTTACAAACACAATTATAGTAACTCTTTTTGTGGGTGTGCAAAGAATTAGAAACTGAGAGTATGGCTGAAGAGAAATGATGCTATGAATATATGATGAACACGATGGCTTCAGAAAAACCTGGAAGGACTTACATGAACTGATGCAAAGTGAAGTGAGCAGAATCAGGAGACTAATTCACACAATAATATGATGATGATTAAGTGTGAAAGGCTTAGCTATTCTGATAAAAACAATGATTCGAGGCAATTCCAGATGACCTATGATGAAAAATGCTTTGTACATCCACAAAGAGAACTAATAAATCCTAAGTGCAGACTAAACAAACAGAAAAGATATAGTATGCTTCAATCCACATTCAGTCTCCATAGCTCTCCCTCTGGAGACAGATGGCATTTTCTATCCCATGTCTATTGGAATTATCTGGATCAATATATTGCTAAGAAAAGCCATGTCTTAACATAGTTGATCATCACATAATCTTGCTATTACTGGATATAATCTTTTCTTGGTTCTGCTCACTTCACTCAGCATCAATTGATGTAAGTCTTTCCAAGCTTTTCTAAAATCAGCGTGCTCATCATTTCTTACAAAACAATAGTTTTCCATTACATTCAAATACTACAGTTTATGCATCCCTTCCCCAATTTATAGGCCTCCCCTCAATTTCCAGTTCCTTGCTGCTCCAAAAAGAGCTGCTGAAAACATTTTTGCACATGTAGAACTCTTCTCCTTTTTTATGATTTCTTTGAGGTAACAGACCCAGTAGTGACACTATAGAACCAAAGGGTATACACAGTTTAATAATCCTTTGGGCATAGTTCCAAATTGCTCTCCAGAATGACTGGGTCAGTTCACAATTCCAGTAACAATGCATTAGTGTCCCAGTTTTTCCATCTTTCCTCCAACATTCATCATTATCTTTTCTTGTCATCTTAGCCAATCTGAGAGATGTAAAAACATGATTTAAAAAGAAGAGTATTAAGGAACACTGGGAAGCGAATGTAAATTGTTAGCACTACTGTCTATCTACTCAGGTTACTTATACCTTCGGAAGCTAATAATTAATGTGCAACAAGAAAATGGTATTTACACACATATATTGTATCTAGGTTATATTGTAACACATGTAAAATGTATGGGATTGCGTGTCATCTAGGGGAGGGAGTGGAGGGAGGGAGGGGATAATTTGGAAAAATGAATTAAAAAAAAAAAAAAAAGAAGAAGAGTATTATCTCCCCATAGCGGTGAGAAGTATGTGACCCATTTCTCAATTTTTTATAGAATGATTTCTAATATTAAGGTCATATATACATTTAGAATATACTATAGCATAGGATATTGATCTAAGCCTAATTTCTTCCAGACTCCTTTAAAGTTTCTCAGCAGTTTTTTCCTAAGTAATGTATGTTCTCCAGTTTTTCAAATGCTAAAATAATGAATTCTGCCTTAATATTTTTTCTTTCTCCAGGTACAGTCTATAGCTTGCTGTTGCTGAAGGAGCCAGTGTCTTCATGGGCACCCCCAGCCATCTGCCTGGGACTCCTGTTTCTGCTCAGTACCCGTGCCTGCCACTTGTTCTGAGTCAAAGCCAAGCCTGAGGGAAGGGTTGGAGAGGAAGTAGGGAAAGGGAAAGAGAGAAGGGTCATCACTGGGAACTGAACTATCACAGAGGGGTGGGGAATGGAAGCCCATAAGATCTGGCAGTCTGACTTCCATTTCATGTAGATTTGATGACAAGGACATGTTTGGAACATGCAACTACATAAGAGTCCAACCTTGGAATCTGAACTAGCTAATTCTGGGTTTGCTTTATTCTTTCATTGCCCTGGGGACCAGATCCCAATGTATTCCCCCATCTGTCTGTGGGAGAGGCTTCTTTTCCTTCTCTAGCTCATGCTCCTTGGATTGCCCTCAACTCCTTCCCCCCCATCTATCTCTGTTTTTATGGGTAAGTTTTTGCATACGTGTATACTATTTTTCCTCATTCTGGATCAACTCAATATATGAGGGAATTTAGATTGGCAAAGCAGGGCACTGACTTACTTTAAAGAACTTTCTCCCATTAAAGGAATTGTTAGACTTCCTTCCCATATGTCAAGAAGGGGCATTTAATACAAAGTGTCATGTTATGGCAAAACCCTACTAAAAAGTCTTACATTTCCAATCAGAAAGGAGAAAATTGGGGAGCCCTAAGATGAAAACCCTAAGTGGGCTCAGAAAAGGAAACGGGCATCCAAAAAAAAAAAGAAGGGTAATGGGGTACAAGACAGAAGCAGGGAGATTCTCAAGCTGGAAAGGTGAATAATAAAGTGGGAATTATAGCCCCAGCTTTAGTGTGCTAAGACATAATGGGTCTTTCCTCCACCAATGCACATCTGAACTCCTCTGGGCCTTAGTAGGCAGTCTAAACCTTCACTGAATTTTAGAGTGAGAAGGCACTTCAGCAGCCATCCGGCCCAGCCCATTCTGGAAAAGGAATCCACAGCAGCCTTGACAGGTGGTGATTGAACCTCCCCTTGAAAGAAAGGCAATGATCAAGTGAAGAGAATCCCACTACCTGCTGACAGACATAACTCCTTCCACTTTGGGATAGCCCCTCCTCATTGGGAAGGTTTTCAGGCTAACCTTGCCCATGTACAACTTCTACCAGTTGTTCCTTCTTCCACAGGATAGCTTTTCAAATTCATGAAGATAGTTATCACATCCTCCCTGAACCTTCTCATCTGCAGTTTCTCCAGTTTCTTCAGCCCATCCTCAGATGGTCTGCACTAGAGTGCCCCTCAGCGTCTCGGTCAGCTCTTTTAAGTATGTTCTAAAGATTTTTAGGGTCCTTCCTAAAATGGGACACCTTCCCCACTCCCTTGCAGCAGTGAACATAATGCTCCAACTGTGTTCAGCCTTTGGAATGAGTGACCTTTTCAGTGATGAGAGCCTCAGAACTTCGGATCTCAGGGTCAATTCTGCCTAGGATGCGAGATGTCAGGGACCACACTCGGAGCAATGCCTTAAGCGGGTGTAAAACTTGAAATGGTTTTTCAGCCAAAGCAAATCTATTTTGTCTTTATTTTGTTGTTTCTGAGGGGGGAGGATGGGGCTTTCCTTAAGGACAGATCAATGATTATTTTTAACCTTTTGCTCCCTATCCACTGTTTGAGTATGGCCGTACTGGACAGATTCCTTAGTTTTTTCCTCTTTTGGGGAGGAATTGCAGGTGGTGTGCTAACTGATAGGGACTTGTTCAGTGTTCAATAAAAACATTTTTCTTTATTCTTAAGATGTTTGTTAGTTTTCTGTCTCCATGGACGGGTGAGAGGGAGGTGATGAGACAGGTCCAGAGACAGAAGTAGCCCAAGGCACTCTTGAGGGGCAACTCCTAGGGCCCCCTGAGGAACGGAGAAGGCTGCAGCCAGCCTGTCTCCTTCCTCAGACCTTAAAATAAAACCTCTGGGCCTGCCAGGGATTAGAGCTTGATGTGTGTGTGTAAAGGAGGGGGTTGGCTGTTCCCACCTCCCCAGCCTGGTGGTCAGAGCTGTCTCAGCTGCTGCGGAGGCCGCGGGAGATGCAGTGGGCGGTGGGCGGTGGGGAGGGGGGCGGTAAACCGAAAGGGAGGAGGGGGCGCCAGGGCCAGCTGGTGCCGGGGGAGCAGTTGTCTGGGATTGTCACATGAGGGGGCGCCAGACGGGCGGAGTGGGTCAGGGGGCTCTTGCACAGCGGGGAGGGGCGCAGTCTTCCCAAGTTTCACGGGGGAGGGATGATGATCTGGGAGTTTCCTACGGGCCTCCTTATCTCCCTCCACCCCAGTTGGAGAGCTCCTACCTTGCATTCTCTTCCCCCGAAGTGTTTTCCCCTAGTTCCCCTCCTCACTGGTCTAAGAGCCCTCTCTTCTCTTCCCTTCCCCCCTTTTTATGACCCCCGCCTGCAGATCCTTCCCCTGGATTGAGCAATCGAATGTTCCTCGCTAGCCCCTTCTCCCCAGGGACACAGGTGTACCCCTTCCCCCCTCCAGCTGTTGTACCCATTTCCGGACTATGCCGACAGATTAGCCCCTGTGCGAAATACAGCAAATGGGCAGTCCCTTCCTGACTCAGACCCCTTAAAACCTCCTAGACCCACACGGATCGCTCGTGGAGCAGCAGATTCAGCGCAGGTAAGGGAGGGAGCCGAAGGCCAAGGGAAGAGGCGGTTGTGTTCCTGGGGAGGGTCATTTCAGTCTTGGCAGTAGTCTAAAACAACCACCTCGCATCCATGGTTTGGAACGGTCGGCTTCTGTCTAGTGGCCCTCTGACCAAGTTCTAGGGGACACGAGCAGACCGTTCTTTTCCCATCACATAAAGACTCACTCTCTTAGCCAGGGTCCCTCCTCCCCAATCGGTAACCGGGAACAGTTATGATCCGCTAGTTATATATCCCTCCCTCTAAATTATGACCCAGAGGGCCTTGGGTGGGTCTGGGCTGGTGTGAGGGGTGGAGTGGGAGAGACCTTGAGTGCCAAGAAGCACTGGTCTACGACAGGGTTGAGAACTTTCCCGTCTTCTTTCTGCCCTTTCCTAGCCCTGGACTCTGGAGCAAGAGCCAGAGACAGTTATATCGGCCTTTCAGTCAGGGCCTCTGAGCAAAGATAGGTCCCACGCTGTCTTTTGTAATTGCGTAATTTGTGGGTATGTCTGAAGGTATCTCTGGCTGTCCCACGTGCATTCCTAAGTGGATTTATGTGAATTGATGCCTTCACATGCATGTACATGAGCCCTTTGGGTTTCACTCACACGTGCACATGATTAAAAAAAAGGTACCCTTTTATTGCCAAAAAAAAAAAAAAAAAAAAAAAAAAAAAAACCCCACCAAAAAGCCAAAACAAAACGCTGGGGGAGAGAGTTTGAGTCTAAAAGCCACGTGCACAAATGTGTATGCACATGCATGAGGACAGCCAAAGGTGCAGCACATTCACAAATTCACACATTGTGTACCCTCATGCACCTGCTGCTTGGCAGTCTCCCACCTTTCCCATTCTCTTATATGTCCCTCTCCACTCCGTGCACTATGAGCTGGCTACCCCACCTGGCCTCCTCTGCCTCACACCTGACTATTTCTGGCCCTGATGCCTGGAATCCTCTGCCTCCTCACTTCTGCCTTTTAACTTCCCTGGCTTGCTTTAAGACTCAGATCAGGTTCTACTCTCTGCAGGAGGCCTTTCTCCTCCCTCTCCTCTCCCTCCCAAGCCAGCTTCTTTCCTTTTGAGATCCTGATAATTCTGTTTAGTATACAGCAGGGCTTCTCAAACTTTTTCCACTCATGGTCCCTTTTCCTTTGAGACATTTTTATGTAGTCCAGGGTATATATGTATAGAAAATAGGTATACAGATCAAACATTAGCTGACAACCAATCATAATTGCACAACACCTCTATTCAGTGGCAAAACTCCAGTTTAAGAAGCTGGGGTATATGGCATGTCTGCACATGGTTATTTACATGTTTCCCACATAAGAATATGAACTTCTTAAAGGTAGGAATTGTGTTTTTGCCTTTCTTTGTATCCCCAATAAACAGATTGTGTAGTGGATGGCTTGCAAGATCTGAATTCAAATTACGCCTCAGATATTTACTAGCCATGCAGTCTTGGGCAAGTTATTTAACCCTTGTCTTCCTCACTTTTTTCTTCTGTAAAATAGAGATATGATAGCATCTGTCTCCCAGGGTTAGGGTGAGGATCAAATGAGATAATTGTAAAGTGCTTAGCACATAGGAGGTGTTATATAAATGTTAGCTATTATTAATTATAAAGTGCTTAGCACACAGTAGGTGTCATATAAATGTTAGCTATTATTAATTATAAAATGCTTAGCACACAGTAGGTATCATATAATTGTTAGCTATAAATAATAATAAAGTGCTTAGCATATAGTAGATATCATATAAATGTTAGCTATTATTAATTATAAAGTGCTTAGCACACAGTAGGTATCATATAAATGTTAGCTATTATTAATTATAAAGTGCTTAGCACACAGTAGGTATCATATAAATGTTAGCTATTATTAATTATAACATGCTTAGCACACAGTAGGTATCATATAAATGTTAGCTATAATTAATAATAAAGTGCTTAGCATATAGTAGGTATCATATAAATGTTAGCTATTATTAATTATAAAGTACTTAGCACACAGTAGGTATCATATAAATGTGAGTTATTATTAATTATAAAGTGGTTAGCACACAGTAGGTATCCTATAAATGTTAGCTATTATTAATTATAAAGTGCTTAGCACATAGGTATTATATAAATGTTAGCTATTAATTATAAAGTGCTTAGCACATAGTAGTATTATGTAAATGTTAATTATTAATTGTAAAGTATAGTAGATATATGTTAACTATTCATTGTAAAATGTTTAGCACATAGTAGGTGTTATATGTATGTTCGTTATTAATTGTGAAGTATAGTAGGTATTATATGTTGTTATTCATTGTAAAATGCTTAGTACATAGTAGGTATTATATAAATGTTAGTTATTATAAAGTATAATAGATATTATATAAATATTAGCTATTATTATTAATTTTAAAGTGCTTAGCACATTGTGTTATATAAATGTTAGTTATTGTAAAGTATAGTAGGTATTATATAAATGGTACCTATTATTAATAATTGTAAAGTGCTTAGCACATAGTAGGTGTTATATAAATGTTAGTTAATTGCAAAGTGCTTAGTACATAATAGGTCTTTATAAAAATGTTTATTATTGTTTTTCTTAATTATAAAGCACTTAGCACAGTGCCTGACACATAGTGAGTTTAATATAAATGTTACCTTATTGTCATTATTAAATGCCTACTATGTGCTGGGTATTGGATCTAGCACTGAAAAGGATATCAAGAAAGGGAAAAGACAGTGCCTGTTCTCAAGGAACTCACATTCTCCGGGGTGTGTGTGGGGGAAGACAGCATACAAACAACTATATATAAATGAGCTATATACAGGATAAATTGGAAGGAATTGACAAAGGGGATGGCACTAGTATTAAATGGAATTGGAAAAGTTTTCTCATAGAAAGTGGAATTTTAACTGTGGCTTGAAGGAAAAATAGGAGGTGGAGATAAAGAGGAAAAGGATCCCCAATGTTTGGCACAGTGTCTGGCAAACAGTAAGAGCTTAATAGTTGCTTTTTAACCTTTCCAGGAAGTCTGGGAAGTCCAGTAGAAAGCAAACTACTTGAGAAGGCATCATTGAGCAAGGTGAAGAACAGATTCAGAATCAGGGGCTTTGAATTATGCTTCTTCCATTTACTTTTTGTGTAACCTTGGGCAAGCCCTTGGACCTCAATTTCCTCACCTGTAAAATGAGAGAACTGGATTTCTGAGGTCCCTTTCTGGTTTATCCCTATGAGCTTTAGGGCAGGGACTTTGTATCCCCAGTGCCTAGCACATAGTAGGTGCTTAATTGAATTGAGTTGAATTGAATCATTCCGAATTGAATCAAAGACTCAAAAGGGCCTTCATCTCGGCACCCTCTGAGATACCTTCTTTTCCTTTTCCAAGATCAGAAAATTCATTTATGGGACTTCTCTGACCTTTCTATAGAAGATTTTATTTCCATACTTGCTAACTCTTCCTCACACATCTTACTTGATGTGTATATTATATATCCTGTGTATATGTATCTCAGAATGGATGTCTGTATATTTCTATATTGCCTCAAAGTTGTGAACAGGTATGTGGATAACATCTTTCTGGGTCTCTCTGTGTGTAGAAATATGTATTTACATGGATGTCTATGTGTATTTATGTGTGTGTCAATGTGTATTATATTGTGAACACATCTCAGCATACATGTGCTGATATGATGCCATATGGGTATGTGATATGGAAGAAAGATACAGACTAGAATTAGGAGTCAGCTCCCCTTGGGGTGAGGTCCAGTGGGGTGGGGAAGGCCCATCACCCTTGAATTAGCCTACTCCCTCTATGCCAAACTTGAGACTCAGGACTGAACCCCCTTGACAACCCTTGCTGGTATAAGGAGGTCCCACTGATTCAGTGTTCATTCTGGTACTTGGACCCTCAGTTTTCCAGTCTCTACTTTTGCTGTCTTTTGACCATTGATAAGGAATTTTCTCTCTCTGTTTCTCTGTCTTTATCTCTCTCTGTTTCTGTCTCTGTCTTTCTGTTTGTCTCTGTCTCTTCTTTCTCTCTGTGCCTCTCTGTGTCTGTCTTTCTCTCTCTCTGTTTCTGTCTCTCTCTCTTTCTCTCTCTCTGTCTCTTTTTTCTCTCTGTGCCTCTCTCTGTGTCTGTCTGTCTGTCTCTCTCTTTTTTCTCTCTGTCTCTGTCTGTCTCTGTCTCTGTCTCTGTCTCTGTCTCTCTCTCTCTGTCTGTCTCTGTCTGTCTCTCTGTCTGTCTCTGTCTGTCTCTCTCTGTTTGTCTCTGTCTCTGTCTCTCTCTGTCTCTGTCTCTGTCTCTCTCTGTCTCTGTCTCTGTCTCTCTCTCTGTCCCTTCTTTCTCTCTGTGCCTCTCTCTGTGTCTGTCTTTTTCTCTCTCTGTCTCCGTCTGTCTCTTTTTCTCTGTCTCTGTCTCTCTCTGTCTCTTCTTTCTCTCTGTGCCTCTTTCTGTGTCTCTCTCTCTTTCTCTCCCTGTTTCTGTCTGTCTCTCTCTATCTCTTCTTTCTCTTTGTGCCTCTCTCTGTGTCTCTTTTTCTTTCTCTCTGTCTTTGTCTCTTTCTCTCTGTCTTTCTGTTTCTGTCTCTTCTTTCTCTTGTGCCTCTCTCTGTGTCTCTCTGTGTCTGTGTCTGTGTCTGTCTCTCTCTGTCTTTCTGTCTCTGTCTCTTCTTTCTCTCTGTGCCTCTCTCTGTGTCTCTTTTTCTTTCTCTCTGTCTCTGTCTGTCTCTTTCTGTCTTTCTGTCTCTGTCTCTTCTTTCTCTCTGTGCCTCTCTCTGTGTCTCTGTCTGTCTCTGTCTCTCTCTCTGTCTTTCTGTCTCTGTCTGTCTCTTTCTCTCTGTGCCTCTCTCTGTGTCTTTCTCTCTCTCTCTCTCTCTCTCTCTCTCTCTCTCTCTCTCTCTCTCTCTCTCTCTCTCTCTCTCTCTCTCTCTCTCTGTTTCTCTATCTCTCTCTCTAGATGTATATTTATATATCTACATATCTATATCTCCTTTTGACCTCGGATTCAGAGGTAGTTTCCAGGAAGAGCTGTCTGTGGTGGGGGTGGAGGGGAAGGAGAAATGACTGCAGAGTTTGGGGAGCACAAAAGAGGTGGCTAGTTGGTGTAAAAAGGCTGGTTCCTTGGGAGGAGGGAGGAGGAGGGGACAAAGAGAAGACCCCTCCCTCTGTCTCTGTTTGCTTTCCCTCCACCTGCCCTTCATGGAGCTCACCCTTCCTTCTTCCCACAGCCCACCCACCTCTCCCTGGGATCCAATGAACCACACAGAAGCAGGTGCAGGCGTTCGAGGATGTGGCCCATGGGATGATCCCGCCCGCTTCATCGTGGTGCCAGCCGCCTACGCGGTCGCCCTGTGTCTCGGCCTGCCTGCCAATCTGGCTGCCTTGGCCATCTTCGGGAGAGGTGGGGGGAGGCTGGGGCAAGCTCTGCGCCTCTACCTGCTCAATCTGGCTGTGGCCGACATCCTCTTCACGCTCACGCTGCCCTTCTGGCTCACCTACTACCTGAGCCGGGCCCACTGGCCCTTTCCCGCCTCCCTCTGCCACGGCGCTGGAGCCACGTACTACGCCGCCACTTACGCTGCCATCTCCTTCATGGTCCTCATCAGCGTCAGTCGCTATTGCACCGTGCAGGGGCCCAAGCCTGGGTTTGGCACTCGCCTGCCCCTCAACCAGCTTCGAGTGGCCCAGGCTGCCTGTGCTGCCACCTGGGTGCTCTGTTTGGCCTGTGCCGCTCCATCCCTGGTCTCTGCCCGGGCCCTTCGCCCTGGCCCGGGAGGCACTACCCGCTGCTTCGAGCACGGCTGGGCCAGGCAAGACATGGCCTACGTCACCGTGGGCTTCTTCCTCGCCGCCTTCCTCCTGGTCCTTGGCGCCTATATATCCTTGGCTCGGGTGCTGGTGGGGCCTTCCACATCGAGAAGGGCGTCCCTGGGCCCTTCAGCCACTGGTTCCCACCGACGCATGGCCCGGACCATGGTCCTCGGGCTGTTGTTGGTGTTTGCGGTCTGCCTGGCGCCCTATCACCTCATCCTAGCCCCGTGGGTGGCCAGGCAGGAGGGGAATGACGGGGACCGTGGAGACAGTGAGTGTCTGGAGCCTTCCACCCTGGACGTCCTGCACACCCTCAGTCTGGCCCTGCTCAGTCTCAACAGCTGCCTGGACCCCCTTGTCTACTGCTTTTCCCTACGCCGTTTCCGCCAGGACTGCCGGGGGCTGAGCTGCTGCCCAGGGTCCAGAGGAGCCAGCGTCCCAGCAGCCTCTTGTTCCTCCTCCTAGGGGATACTCGGGCCACCCAGGCCAGCTCTCCTAGGGCTAAGGTGAAGGTTGGGGGGGGTGTCCAGGATTCACTCAGAAGAGGACTTACAGCATTTTCTCCTCATTTACCACCCTGGCTTGGATACCAGTGCAAGATGGAGTCCAGGAGAACAGTGCCTATGATTTGGGGTTCTGAGAAGTAAACATTTTAGCCCAAAGTGTTGATGTTTTTATTTCACTGGTCGGGATAGATGTGGCTGCGATTATTAGAGATTTTGGAGTATTTAGTAGGATTCCCATCATGTACTTATGCCATGTAGGGCAGGACCAGTTTGGGGATGTAGGTGGAGAGGAAATAAGCACTTATTAGAGGCCTATGTACTATTTACTGTGTTAAGTGTCTTTTTTTTTTTTTTTCTTTTTACAAATATCTCATTTGATCTTTCTAACATCTCTGAGAATTAAGTGCTATTATTATCTCCATTTTATAGCTGAGGAAATTGAAGGAAATAGAAGTGGTGACTTTCCCACGATCTCATGGTTGGGAAGCGTCTCAAGCTAGACTTGAACTTGGGTTGTTTGGGCCTGGATCCAGCCCTCTGGGCCTCCATCACATGACTGGACCTCCAGCTCCCACCCAAACCTTTCAGCATGTTTATATAAGTGATATCCAGTTTCAGCGCTCAGGGTGTAAAATGGTGACGGTAACATGGGACACCAGAAGGGCCAGTACCAGTTGTCCAAGCGACCTTCTGTCCTGATTTCATCCTACAATGTGCCTCAGCTTCAAGTTCGCTGCCAGGTAACTTCATCAAGGTGAGTGGAGACCAGGGCAGAGCTCAGATGGCTGTCTGCTCTGCAAGTGTGGGAACTTCTCCCTACTGTTCACCCCCTGGCAGTCTTACTAATTCACATTTCATTAATAATTGCTCCCATCTCTATAGCATTTTAAGGTTTACAAAACATCTTTCTCATAACAACCCTATGAAGTAAGTAACATATTATTATCTCCATTTTAATAATACTACTTAGCAGTTATATGGCAGTTTTAAGGTTTGCAAAATGATTTACATGTATTAATCTCATTTCCTTTCAACAACCCTATGAGATAAGTGCTGCTATTATATCAATTTTACAAAATGAGGAAACTGAGGTTTTGGTAACTTGCCCAGGCCCATACATTTATCGAGAGGCTGAGCCAGGATTGACCTGTTTTATTTCTTAATTGGATTCATTCCCCTCCCAGTTACATGTAAAGATAATTTTTAACATTTATCTTTGTAAGATTTTGAGCTTCAGTTTTGTCTCCCTCCTTTCCTTCTCTCCCCCCTCCCCAAGACAGCAAGCAATCTGATCTAGGCTATACATGTACAATCATATTAAGCATATTTCCACATGAGTCATATTATGAGAGAAGAACCAGAACAAAAAGGAAAAATCAAGAGAAAAAACAAAAGCCAAAAAAGGTAAAAATAGTATGTTTTGATCTGCATTCAGACTCTGTGGTTCTTTTTCTAAATGTGAATGGCATTTTCTATTATGAGTCTTTTTGAATTATCTTAGATCATTGCATTGCTGAGGAGAGCTGCGTCTATCATAGCTGATCATCACACAATGTTGCTGCTACTATGTTCAAAGGTTCTGCTCACTTCACTCAGCGTCAGTTCACATAAGTCTTTCCAGGCTTTTCTCAAATCAGCCTGCTTACCCTTGCATATAGAACAATAAAATGCGATTATATTCATATACTACAACTTGTTCAGTCATTCCTCCATTAATGGGCATGCCTTCAATTTTCAGTTTTTTGCCACCACAAAAGAGCTGCTATAAATATTTTTGTACACGTGGGTCCTTTTTCCTTGTTTGTGATCTCTTTGAAATACAGATCTAGAGTAGGTCATAGAGTAGCACAGTTTCATAGCCCTTTGGGCATAGTTCCAGCATGGTTGGTTCACAACTCTACCAACAATGCATTAGCTGAACTAGAGTCTCCTTGATCAGCTCCTTCACTCTATCCACTGCATCCGCTGTTTCATTTTATAGATGGTGGAATTAAGATCAAGAGATGTAGAAAGGAGATGCGGGGCTAAAATTCAGACCGAGGCCACCTGACTACAAGTGTAGTGCTCTTTTTAATGTATCCATTGGTTATTCAGTTTGGCTTAGTCCCTGCCAATGGTTTCTCCTTTGACCTGTTAGAGCCTAGATTGAACTAACTGATCATCCCTTGCCCTTTTCAGTGAGGTCCTGTCCTGATCTTAACCTTTATTCCCTCCTCTCCCTCTTAGCTTTTAGTTTAAATAAGTTTTAGACAATTGGGGCTAAGAGACTTGATCAAGGGTATACTGCTAATAAGTGTTAAGTAAGGTTGGATTTAAACTCAGGTCCTCCTGATGCAGGGTCTGTGTTCTATCTACTTCACCATTTAGCTGCCTGCCTCTTTTAATCTGGGTGTGGTGAATTTAGATCCTAAGAGTTAAAGGACCTGCATTCTAATCCTGATTCTTCCTCTATTTTTCCTGCTTCCTGAGTTCTGAAAGGAAAAGATGATTCCATCCTGATCTTTGAACTACCTCCTTTTTTCGTTGTTGGTATTTTGTCTGGTCATTTAGACACGTCTCACATCACTGGAAGTCCTTCCTGGACTGAGCTCAAGCCCAGGATCTTCTCTCCTGCCTTCTTCTTGTCACTCTGACCTGGAGGAGGGGGACTGTCTGACTGATTCTGAGATCCTTTTTTCCAAAGTCCCTCATTTTACAGATGAGAAAACTGAGGCCCAGAAAGTTTGAGTGGCAAGTAGTAAATAACAGAACTGGGACAAGAAATCTGTTCCACTGAGTCTGAAATCCAATGCTTTCCCCCTGATACTGCTGTGGGACCAACCTAGGGTGGATGGGGTATAGGAAGGGCGAAAGGGCAGGTGTCAGGGGGCTATTTCATCTCTCTAGGTCTTAGTTTCTCCTTCATACAAGGAGAATGAGTGACTGCTCCCTGACCAGGAAGATACCAAAAATGGTGTATGTCTATGTTTGTATATATGTGTATGGGTGTAGGAAGGGTTAGGTCTTAGGATGGGAGAAGTCCATATTTTCTGTGCCCAGAATTGGGGGGGGAAGGGGCTTTAGTAGTGGGAAGGTTGCTTTAGCCCTCCCATCGCCAGCTCCCTTCTCAGCAGGATGAGAAGGCTGCCATGTAGCAGACTCGTGTATCTCCTCTCCCCCACTGCCCTCAGCCTGTTGGGCCTATGTGGGCTCTCCCACTTCCCCTTTCCCTCCTCCTCCCTCCCAGGATCACTCTGGGCCAGGAAGGAGCTGTTCCAAGGGGCTACTGCAGCTGGCTCTCCTGCAGCCTCCTGCCTCCTGCCAGTGCCAGCCATTCCTCAGTCTGAGCTCTGCAGCTTCCCTGGCTATCATGGGACCAGGCTGCCCCTTCCCCACACCCGTCCCTGAGCGTGGGGCATAGATCTGACCAGGGATGAGGTGAGGTTTCTCTCTTTGCAGGCTGACTCAGGACTCCAATTAGAGAGAGCTTTAATTTCTTTTGCTGCAGAGGAGCTGGGGTGGGGTGGGAGGGGGTGGGATGAGGTGTGGGAGGGCTCACTGTGCTGGGCTCTTGTCATGGTAACTGTTGAGATGAAGGAGCGGTAGGGAAGGACCAGGGCTTCCAGAGGGCGGAGATTCAGAGTTTCAGGAGGAGTAGCTATGGAGTTAGGGGAAGTCTGGACAGGGTTGGAGAATACAAGGCGTGTCCCTAAATATGCCAGGGATGTGAAGATGTGTGACAGGAAGGACTGTGCATGTCTCGGTCTCTGTGTGTGCGTACATGTGGGAGTTTCCTAAGTGACCTTTGCTATCCCAGGCCGCCTGTGCCCTGGGTCACAGTCTCTGTGACATCTGTGAGTGAGAGGCTGGAGTGGGACGGCGAAGATGGCATCTATGAAACTCTTCAGGCTGTGTGTGTGAGAGACAGACAGATTCCCAGAGACAGACAAAGAGGCTGCGCTCAGGACTGTGACGGGAGGCTGGACCCAGTGTCTGTCCGCTGGGAAGGCTGTGTGTGTGTCTGCACGCCAGGAGCTTGTACATCACACCAGGAGCTTGTAGCGACCCTGTGTGTGGCTGTGACAGTGTCTGTATGTTGCCTGAGACTATGTATCTGGATGCAAGGATGAGGTCCCTCTTCCCCACCTATTTCCCCCTCCCCGCTGCGAGGAGGTGGAGCGAAGTCTCATTCGCATCCCTGAAGGCTACCCAGGGAAATCCCCCGCCTCCGCCTGGCTCGGCCCTGGGCACTGGGGGGCGCACCCCAGGGTGGTCTCAGCTCCCCTCCCCCCAGTCGCGGACATTAGATGGCTCGTTCGGATTGAGCCGAGATCTCTGCTCGCCCCCGTCACACTGGCGGCCGGAGCGGTGGCAGGGGCCCGAGCCCTCCGGGGTTCCAGCTCCCGCCCCTACCCTGGCAGCTCCGGCCCCGCCCTCCCCCCTCTTCCCCGGATCGTCCTGCGCGGGGGCGGAGCGGGCGGGATCCCCCCCGCCTCCCGTCCGGGTTCCCGGGAAATCCACCCTCCGCAGCTTGCCGGGCTCCCTCCCAGTCTCCGAGGCTCCGGCTCCGCAGCCGGCGCGGCCCCTTTGCTGGGGGCTCCGCAGTGCCCGGAACCCCCCCACCCTTTCTCCTCGAGTCCCCGGCCTGGGGGCCCCCTCCACCACCCCAGCCTGCTGCCTCCGGGCAGCCTCCGGGCCTCAGAGTCACCGAATTGAGCCCTCCAGCTCGGCCTGCCTTGTCTCCCCAACCCTGCCAGCCCTCCGCCTCCGGGCAGCCTCCGGGCCGCCGTGTGACCGGACAGCCTGACGGATCGCAAGCTCAGCCCGGCAGGGGCCAGGTAAGGCGGCGCTGGGGGAGGGGGGTCCCAGCGCCGCGCCTGCCCCCCCCTCCGCAGTGCCCTCCCCGTCCGGCTCGGACAGCTGCGGCTGCAGCCCCCGTCCCCTCCCGTCTCCCTTCCCCCGCTAGCGGCCTCCCTTGCCTGGGGAGGGGGAAAGGGGAGGCTCCTCTATTTTCCTTCTCTCCCTTCTCCGGGGGTTGCAGCCCTGCAGCCTTGTCTGGGGCTGGGCTGGGGGCGAGGGGGGGACCCCAGGCCCAGGCCGGGAGGAGGATGGTGGCTGTCCCAGCTCTGGGGTCCGAAATCACCACTTGTTCCGGGGACCCGGGAGGGCAGCGGGCGGCGTGGTGGCAGTGGCCGTGGCGGCGGCGCCGGGGGCCAGGCGGAGACCCGGTTTCCAGGGGAGACTAAGCTCCCGCCTCCTCCCGCCTCCGCACAAGGGAAGAAGGGATGGAAGAGAGGGGACTTGGATCGCAGCACTCAGGGGGCGGAGAGAGCCTGGATGCAGGGGCCAGTCTGGGGGATCCCCCTCCCCTGCAGAGAGGACGAAGGGGCAGCGGGGAGGGGCCCCTGGAGAGAAGTTTTCTTGATCTGGGCGAGATGAGAAGAGTGTATCTGGGAGGCTGTGTCTGTGTGAATGTGGTTCTGTGTGCTTGTGAATGTGAACGAGAATCACTCGGAGACGTTTCCCAAGGGGATTTCCTAAGGGAGAGGGGCAGAAAGAGAGAAGAGGGAGCCTTAGAGTTTTCAGATCATCCCTGCGGCTTCTTCTGCTCCCTCGGAGCCATCTGGGTGGGACTTTTGCTCCCTGGGATCCTTGTTACTTAGGGTCTCTCTTACTTGTCAAGATGTTACTGAAAGCTCACCTTGGCCCTTCTCCGTGGGTGGATCGGAAGCCCAGAGTCCTAGGTTCTAGGCCTGGGCTTCCTCTCTGGACAGGGAAGATGGGGGTGAAGCATTGAATTAGCTCTTCTCCCCGGTTTTCTGGCTTTGAGCCATGAGGGTAAGGCCAGAAATTGTGGGCCCCAGGGTCCTGGCCATCTGAAGCAGAGCACTGATGATGTTGCTGTTTGGGGGTTGGGGGGCAGCTTGGGAGGACTGAAGGAGCTATATGGGAGCAGGTGGCACCAGCCTTGTGTGAACAGCGAGGGGATCTCAGGCCCAGTGGGTCACAGTGTCTTTGCTATCAGTGGTTCCACTGAGGCGCATTTTGTACAGTCCCCTGTCTCCAATAGGCAGGTCTACACCCTCTGAATAATTAAAAGCAGTTGGATTATTCTCTCAACACTGCAAGGTTTTTCCTGCCCTTTCAGGAAAGTCTCAGGAAACTCCTCAGATGGGACCACTGACTCTGGGGGTCAGTTTCCTTCTTTGTAAAAATAACTGGACTAGATGGTCCTTTCTGGCTCAGTCAGTCTGTGATTTCTTGACAATAATTGGGACTAGGGGAGGAGGTATGGTCCTGTGTTCTGATACTCTTAGAAGATCAGAACCTGAGGCTTCCACTGCCTCTGGATTGACTGGAAATGGAAGAAAGCTTCTAGGCTCCATCTTCTGTTCTAAATCAGTCCATATGGTTGGTTTGTGTGTGTTTTTCTTATTTCCCCCATACTTAGTTAATGCCAGGAGACCTTAGGAAAGGGTCCATAGTAAACCCTAAGAAAGTGGAAGGGGGGGAAGAGGTGAGAAAAGAGGGAGGGAGAGGAGAGAGTGAGGGCTCATGTGTTGGCTGTGAGTCAGTGTTAAAAATGGGAACAGGGAGGGGCTGGTGGGGCAGGTGTTTCTAAAAGGAACATTGGCACAGGTAGGAGAGACACAGACAAAAGCTTCTGCCTCAATCACACGCACAACACACATGCACACATAAAATCATTCACGTACATATATGACTACCGAACATGTGCACAGATTTCTCATGCTTCTAAGAAACAGGTCTCTCATCTGTTTTCCCCCCAAATTTTTTTTCACATGCATACTTGTGCTTTCTCTTACTTCCTCCCCCCAAAAACATACAACATATACTCTTACAGGCTTGCTGATGCTCAGTATCTGCTATACTTCCCTTAAGGCTGCCACGTACAGTCAGAAAACATAAGGAAGGGACCTTAGCAGTCAAGGATACCTTCAAATAGGAAGGGAAAGGGACAGAAGGGAATACCGAGATAGCCAAAAGCTGAACAGCTGTTCTCCACTCCACTGAGAGTGCTGCCTGCAGCATGAGGGTGGAAAGTTAGACATCATAGCACATCACAATATAGAGAAGGAAAGGGGCTTTGAGGGCACCTTACCCAACCTTTTGATTCTAGGCTTGAGGTAAGTGAAGCCTGCAGAGGAAATGGCAGATTTGCTTACAATAATAATGGAGCAAGAATTTGAAATCAAATCATCTGACTCCAAACCCCATATTTCTTCCAGTGGAAGGAACTGCCTCTTTAGGAAGAACTTCCTGATCACAAGGGTTTTGAGACACTGGAAGGGATGATTTGGGGATCCTCTTGAGCAGATCCATATCCCGGGGGTCCTTTCTGACTTTGAGATCTTAGATTTAGAACCAGAGAGGACATGAGAGGTTATCAAGTACCAAGCCTCTCATTTTACAGAGGAAGAAAATGAGGAATAGAGGAGTTTAATGACTTATCCAAGGTCATACAGTTAATAAGTGACAGAGGGAGGAATCAAGTACTAGGTTCTCTGAAAATTGTCTTCTATAAACTAATCTCTTCATACATGGTAGAGCAAATGGTAAAATCAAATCTGAGATGGAAGGTTTACTGATCAGGTGAGATCCCTTCCTCAGTCCTTACCTTTCAATCTATATGATGTTTTTGGCACTTCCCAGGTTATCAAATCAATTGATTGACAAACATATCCATCAGGTGCATACTATCTGCCAGCCCTGGGAATATGAAGACAAAAAAAAAATGAAACAGTTGTTGCTTTCAGGGAGCTTACATTCTGTTGGAAGAGACAATGAATGCACAGATGAATAGATGCAATATTAATATATTAAAAGGAATACAATTTATTTTAGAGTGGAGCTGTGGAGGGGAATCATAGGAGGTAGCAATTTAATGAGTTTTCATGAGGGAGGACATTCTAGCACTGGAGTCCAGTCTGTACAGAAGCATGGAGATGGTATATGGAATGTTTTATATGGGAACACTGAGGTCAGGTTGGCTGAACTGTAGAATTCTGGAAGAAGAGAAAGCTATAATAAGGGTGGAAAGACTGGATCCAAGTTGTTACAGGTATTAAATGTCAAACCATGAATTTGTATTTGATTCTAAAGTGATAGGGAACTGATAGCATTTATTGAGGAGGGTAGCAATGTTGTCAGACCCGTGCTTTAGGAATATCACCTTGGCATCTGTGGCTCTGGGGAGGATCTGTTAGAATGGGACTTGGAGTAAGTACAGGGTCTTTGTGATTATGATCACAATGGTACCAGTAATCCCTCTCTTCCTGTATCACCCTTCCTCCAAGTCTAGCCTGGCCCAGACCCAAACAGAGCAGCAGCTTCTCCCTTCAGTCTAAGCCTAATGAGACACTAAACGGGCAGCCCAGCTTCTGGCAAAATCCAATAGAAATGGGATTGGATAAAGGATAAGGGAGCTAAACCAGCCCAGGCCCTTATAACATCAAGCACCCCCAGGGAGGAGCACTGGGAAGAGCTGGGACTGGGAGGGAAGGAAAAGATCAGGAGCCTTGGCAAGGAAAGAGAGATGGGGAGAGGAAGGATGAGGCTTCAGAACAAATTAGAAGCCAGGAATCCAACTTGTCTCTAATCCTGGTTTCCAGAAGTGGGCAAGTTGCAGTTGCCCATTCAGAAGCCTCATGCCCATCATTATTTTGCCTTCTAGGGATTTAGGTAACAACCTTAAGCCGTGTGTGTGTGTGTGTGTGTGTGTGTGTGTGTGTGTGTGTGTGTGTGTGTGTGTAGGGTAGAGGCTTGAGTAAGAACTATATCCAGAAGTGGTTAAACCTGTCTTCAGGCCTGACTGGGCCAAGTATTCCAGTGCTCCCTGGCCCCCTGGTTCCCTGGAAGAAGAATCTTACCTTTATAAACAGACACAGCCACTCTAGGCACTTCTCAGTCTCACTGTTCTGTTCAGGATTAAAAGTCAGTCTATTATAGGAAAAAGGTCCCTGAACTTGAATCAGAAGGGTTGAGTTCTACTCTTGGATCTGTCATTGACTTCTTCTTTGACCTTGGGCAAAACCTTTTCCCTTTGGAAGCTTCTGTTTTCCTCTATAAAAGGGACTAGATAATGTCTAAGGCCTCTCCCAGCTCTGAATCCTGAGGCACTTTGAAGTCTAACCTCAGTCCTTCATGCTGCAGCTAGAGGGGCTAAATTTCTCTATCTGAGAATAGCTGATGAGCCTTTGGCTGTCCCCACCCTGCCTTTCCTTTTCCCTCCTTTCCCCCTCCCTCATCCATCTTCGGAGGGAGGCAGCTTTGCTTCCTGGAGAGCCTGGGCTGTGGCTGCTGATTCTGAGCAGGCGAGGCAGCCGCTCCATCGTTATGGAAACAGGCTGCTAGTTTCTGGGTGGGCATGAGCGCTTGCTTATCTGTTGTGATCACCTGGTGGGGGCCCTCACCCCAGCCCAGGTTCCAGGCAGGCACAAGAAAGCATGTGGAGGGCTATCATGGCTGAGGTCCTTGACTTCTCCCCTTTCTGGTGCTTACCGTTGGGGTCTCAGCTGGAAAGCTGGTGAAGTGTTAGTGTGTGGACATGGGGCCACACACACATAACATGTTAATGGGCCAGAATATACACATGTGGTACATATGTACACAGGTTCCCGCATGCTGGTCTAGACCAGAATATGCTTACAGATGCCCCCCACTCTCTGCAATTAGGGCACCTAGGAAATCAGGCTTTGTGGGGTGTTCATATGTGTGTGTGTCCCAGTGTGTGTGTGAGGGCTTCCGTTAACGTGTCTGCCAGAAAGTGGGCCTGGGCCTGTGAGGGGGCATACCTATGTGAATGTGTATCTGTCAGTGTCCACAAACCAGGTGCACATGAATGTCAGAGACTACACCTTGTGTGCAGCAACTCTGTGTGAGACTGTGTGTGTTTGTCTCAGAGGATGTCTTACACGAGTGTCTTTCTTTTTGGAATCACTGTCAGCCTGCCTGGATAAAAAGGGGGCAAAAATGTTGCTGGTGGCAGTGGGAGCTGGTTCTGGGCTGCTCTTCTGCTCTCTAGGATTTTAAGGGGATCCTCTGGAGGAGGGGGGGCTTGCTGAATCTTCTCACCCCCTTCTAACTCTCTGTAATACTCAAACACGAAGGAACTGGTCTGTAGGGGATGGAGTGAAATGAGAGAGGATTCCCTCACCCCCGCTTGTCACCCCCACCTCCCAGGCAGGCTCCCAGTTTCTCTCCTCCCTCTCTCTCCCTCCCGCCTGCCCGCCTTCCGATGCTCCTCTCGGCTCAGTAGGCTCCTTGAGCTATCTCGGCTCTGCCACATGGCTCGCCCCCCTACCCCGCCCCGCCCCATCCTGCCCCGCCCCGCCCGCCCCACCCCAGACTGGAGAAGGCTCCCTCCCGAAGGGGACCACCCAACTGGGTGTGGGCAGCAGGAGCAGGATAGCCCAGGCCCACACCTGTCACCGGGTGAGTATTTCTGTCCTTCCTTTGGGACTGAGGAGCGAAGAGCGGGGGTGAGTTATTCCTGAAGGCGGGGGTAGTGCTCGCAGGGGCACCCAGGCATCCGGTTTCCCAGTCCCTCCGTTTATAGCTTTTGGCCTCCTGGGGGTTAATTTCCAAGCCGGGCTGGGCTGGGCTCTGGAGGAATGTGCATAACTGGGAGAGGACGGGGCAGGAAGGGGCCAGCGTTTGTGGGGAGGTCCCTGACAAAGAAGGATTCCTGCGCTCAAAGGTGGAGGGAACTGTGCCCTCGTTCTCTTAGTCCCAGGCGGAGTAGCTGGGAGAGGAGTCCCTTGGTTGGGTCTGGAAGCTGTCCACGGTGCTGAAAGGGACGCTGTCCTCTGTACCAAAGCTGAAGCTTTGTACTGAAAGCTGGAGCAGGGTCCGGCGGGTCCTGCTGCTGTCTGACCCACTTGCTGTGATGGGGAGGCAGGAACCTTTCCCTGACATTGGGGGGAGGGGGAGGGGACGAGGTAAGAGGGGATTGGGTGTGGGAGTGGGGAAAGAGGAGGAGGGAGGTCCCTTTTCTGACTTCACCATGCCCTGGAGGACTCTAGGGACATGGCTTAGTTCCTGATCCCTTAATTTTCACGTACATCCCAGGGAAAATCCTGGGGATCATGGATGAGGTGGGAACCACTCCTCCAGCTTCACGATCTTGCTGTATGCACTGGGGATGTTGGGAAGGGCAGTGACAGGTACTACTGAATCCAAGATGTTCCCATCCAGTGACTCCCGGTGGTGGGGGAGGAGCAGGTCATCTTTGGGGCTCAGAAGTTAGATTTGGATTGGTTGAGACTCAGGCATTCAGAGTTCAACCAAGTGTGCGCACTTGGAGGGGTGATTTCCTAGAGGGAGATGGGCTTATGGAGGTGGGAGTGAGGTAAAATTTTCAGGCAGAGAGTTTGAGGGTGGGACATTGTTCAGAGTCATGGAGGAGGGAGTTGGGGAGAACAGGGAGGGGCCAAGGATTAGAATCCATCGGAAAGGTTGAGAGTTATGGGTGAAAAAAAGGGAGGGCTAGAGACATGAAGAAGATGGGAGATCAGAAATAAATAGAGGACCTTAGGGAGTACTTGCTGGGGGCTCCTCTGCATTTTCCTCTCCAGCCTTTCCTACTGGCCTAGGAAACAGCTCCTTAGGAGGACCCCTCTTTCCATTGTGCTTGGAGCTTTCCTGGTGTCTTATTTTTGTCCTTGGGTGATATGAGTTCAGGACATGTAAAATAGTCTGTGGGGAACATTTGGTAGAGCAGTGATTGCAAGCTCAGCCCCCTTCCCCAAGAGAACAATCAAATATTCAAATGAATCCTTTCTCTCTCAGTGGGGCTGGAGAGGCTCAGGAACTTTGGGCTGGACTGGACTCTGGGTCCTAGTTTCTGGATTATTGATTCTGGGGTGGATTGAACTCTGAGTTGTGATTTGTTGAGTGAGGTGGGGGTAGTTTCAGGAAGAAGGTAGGGGCTTACCCCTAGATGGACAGCTGCTCCTGCCTGTCAAAGAGGACACACGAGGAACTTAATCCTTGTATTTCTCACTCCTTTGATGGGTATGTGGTTTCCAGTTTTCCCCAGCCCTGTACTACTATCCATGACCCATTCTTCTCTGGACAGAATATCTGAATTTTGAGGGTTATGGTCCTGGGATTTCCAGCCAATGGGTCTTTTTGTTGCCCACCCAGTTTCGGCATATTCCAGTAAAATGTGCTTTGGCAAGGGACAATATCCTTATATATGCATAAGTATTCCTTATAATGTGCTTTTGCAAAGAACTGAGTGTTTGCAGTCCTGTGAGTAGCAGGGAGATGGTGTATGCATGTGCATGTTTGTAGCTCTGTGTGTGTGTATTGGTATGGAGTGGGATATGTGTGCACAGCTCAGCTTTGTTCCTCCATCTTTTGGTTATATAATGGCTTTGATAAGCTTTCAGGTTGGAGCCACCCCTGTTTGGAAAAGACCTTTACAAGTCCAGCCACAAGGGTCCTTCTTTCTCTTCCTCTTCCATTCCCTCTCTTCCTGGTAGTTCTCAGGCCTCGTCTTAGCTGGTTTTTAAGGTTTTTTCTTCCTTACTTCCCCTCCCCTAACTACAGCTGCTGCTCACTGTCCTCACCTTTGAGCTGAATTGACTGCTCCTCCTGCTCTGCTGGCCTGAGCTTGACCCCTGACTGAGTCCCCTGGGACTGTATAATGTCTGTATCTGATTCCCTGTCTATTCCTGCCTGTGTAAGACCCAGGCCCTAATGATACTTCTCCCTTGTTTCTGACCTTTGAGCCTACAATCCCTGAGCATCTGACTTGGTCTCCTTGCACAGTTTTGTGGGGAATGGGAAAAGCCTTAAATTAAACTTGCCCAAAGCCTGCTACCAGAGTTGGTGGGGAGATAATTTTGGGAGAAAATCTCAAAATGGTCAGAAAATAGGGAAAAAAGCCAACTCACTGTCCTTCATGCTCATTATGTTTCCTGAGTAGCAGAGAAAATAACAAGAGAGCCCTATCTTAGACTTTGCTCCTGTATTTCAGTTTCCTCTTTATTAGCTAATTAACAAGATGTAAGAGGGAGCCTTACTTTTGGCCATTCCGCTTTCCCAAGAGTTGGATGACACTAAAAGAGACCGTGTGGTTGGGTCTGTACTCAGGAAAGATTAGTTAAGATTAGAAATCACTTCTTGAAGGGAGATGTAGGAGAAACAGGAGTAGGAAGAGCAGAGGAAGTCTCAGCTTCTTTTCTAAGGACAGAAGAGACCTCTAGGTATCCAAGTAGAACTCCAAACAGAAATGGAATTAAATGACTTCCAAAAGGTCTCGTGATTCCAGTAGGCATGTCCATGTGCACGTGCATGTACATATTTGCTTGCAATATATGAGCCCACTATTCTCTATGTGAATCTGTGATATATGCATTTTTTTTAAAGACTTATTGTCTCAATCAACTATAGGAAAGAGAATTCCTCAGTCCTTTTGATTTCCATTAACCTTTCAATGACATTGGAAGCCTAAGTTTCTCTTGTGGGCAGACTGCAAAGAAAAAACCGAGGGGACAGAGTGGTTGTAGGAGTGTGGTTTGGGTGGAGGTGATTGCAGAGGGTGAGTGGTGGTGGTGAGGTTGGAACTTGAAAATATTACGGACACCGAGGATTCTAAAGCCTTTTGGAGTGGGTGGAGGTGTGAGACACACCAATCTTCCTTCACACATGCAACTTTGGTACATGGACACGAGCACCATACTCTCACATGAATATGCCCATTGATGCCACATGGGAATACCCATGCAATGCCATCACAGATATGCCAGTTTGCATACAGTGTAATATATATATATGCATAGCAACAATATTCATTCATATACACATCATAGACATGTTGCACATTGTAACACAACAAACAGTTGAGTGTTACAACAATGTACATTCAAATAAGCCTGCATGTAGATTCATATTCATCTGGGTCCACTCATAAAAAAACCCCCAAAAACATGTTTCTTCCTACCTGGCTCAAATAATCAACCCTCCCTATCTCTGTCAGTTTTTTTTGTCTCTGTTTCTCCACCTCCCTCACCTCCTACTTCTCACCCTCTTCCCCTCAGTGGAAAAGCTGGCTTTTTACTAAGGGTGAAAGAGATAAAAGGATGATGGGAGCCAGAAGCTAGTCTGTATCCCAGACCCTTCCTGCTCAATCCTGAGAGAGACTAGACATCTTATTCTTGCCACCAGGTGGGAGGGGACCATCATTGTAGATGCATTAGACACCACTCCTCCTTTTCTGGGGTATTCTGGACACCTCTGAACCTACTGGAGTTTCCTCGGGCAGCTGAATTATAGCATCCAGGGATTCTGGCCCAGAAGATTGTCTCCTCTGTCTTCCCAGGAAAAGTACCCCTCGGGAGCCTGTAATGGTTTTCTGTGTGTAGTGATCAAGAGAGTCCATCCTCCTTTCCCTCATTCAGTGGCTGTTGGGGTGGGGGGTCTCCTTTTTGCTTTTCATACCCCCTGGACTCCGAGCATGAGGAGCTCAGGGAAGAAGCAGCTGGAGCTGCTGTCTGTCCGTCCTATCCACGGTAACATAGCAACAACGCCTCTGCCAACCGAGATGGGGAAGAGAGAGGAGTCAGCTCTGAGGGTGGGTGGGTAGTGTGGGCGAGGGGCCTGGGTGGCAGAAGAGTGGGTGAGGGGGCTAGGCAGTAAGGAGTATGGATGAGGGGACCAAAGAGCAGCAAATCTTAGGGTGAGGGGAGGAGGGTATCTCTGCATTTTTTGTGCTCTAGTTTTTCTGGCCTGAGGTTAGAAAGGAAAGCCTTTCTCGTGGGTCCTTTTCTCACCCAGGGACCATCAGATGCCTGAGTTGTGACACTGGTTGAGGCTGGCCTCCTGAGGACACCTGTGGGGGGAGGGGGAACCTCTCCCCATCAATTTGTGCTCAGGAAATATGCTCAATCCTCCGCCTCCTGCCTCCTCCCTTGGGGCTTACAGACCCCCTGGAAGGCATTGGAAGCAGAGGGTGGGGCTTTGGTAGCAGCCCACTTCATTCTGCCCCACCTTGTATGAGGGAGAGAGAAAGCTAAGCTTTTGGGTGGTGCCCGGGCTGAGGGGGCCCAAGAGCGACCTACTTCTTCCTTTTCTTTCTTTTTCCAAAAGGAAAGTGACCCACTTTCCAGCCAATCTGGCAGCGGCCTGGTCCCCACTGACTCCCCCGACCCTGCCTCCTCAGCCCTTCATCCCTGGGATGTAGAACCCAGAGGAACTGGGGCCCCACCCCTTCCTTGCCCATTGAAGTGTGGATATTTGAAGGTTTTGGGGGAGATGAAAGATTCATGTTCCTCAGTCCCTTCTCCCTGGGGCAAAACCTTTGCACCCTCTCTTCGCTCCCCCCTTTTTCTCGACCCCTTCCTCCCAGGGGGGCTGAGGCTCTGGGTGCTCCCCATCTGTCTCTGGGATATTGGTCTGAGCTTTAGGGCTCACTTTCTCCCCCACCCCCTCTCATTAGCTTGGACCTGGCAGGATTTAATTATTTCTCTTCTCCTCAGCTCCAGATTAATTCCATCCATCACAGATCAGTGACAGGCAGAGCCTTCTTGGGACAGCCTCAGGGACTTGACTACCCTCACCTGGGCCTCATGCTGGGCTAGTAGGAAAGGTGGGAGTGCAGGGGAGGGGAAGGAGGCTCAGTCTTGGTTTTGCTGGGGATCTTTGAACATATGTTGTGGGGATGGGCTCTGCATATGAGTGGGTGACTGTGACTGTGTGCACCTGGATATGAGCATCTACCTATGTGTATATATGTGTGCACATGTGAGGCGTGTCTCTGAAGGGCTCGAATGATTCTATGTAGGAACCTCCATCTGATTTTTTGCTTTAGGTTCCATGGTGTCTTGCTCTGTTTGTGATTATGCATATGCATGTATGCATGCAGCATTTTTGCCTGCCCCTGCTTGGCCCTTGCAGCGAGGGAAGCCCCGGGAAGCATGTGTGTGGGATGGGATGGGGCAGAGACTGGACCTGACCTGACCCTAGTGACCTTGGGACAAAGGTGAGGGAGAGAAAGATGTGGCAGTTGAGGAGACAAAGGGAAAAGGGAGGATGGGGCGAGACGAGGGATGCATGGATACGTGGTATTGGCTGCTGCCTTTCCTGTAACTCTGTGCCTTTTCCATGAGAAACTGCTGGTAATCTGGAGGTCAGAATTTAGTTTTGGGCTCTCCCCTGGCTTCCACAAGATGGAAACAGTAACTGCAGATCCACATATTCCTTTTTATATTTCATTTAAAAACTGTTAATTTAGGGATAACTACTGAAGCTAACGGATTAAGAAGGTGAGTTTCTATCCTCTTTCCACCCCATTCTATCCTGAGGGTTCTTTGATATTCCTACTGCCACAATTGATTTCCAGCCTCCCTCTGAATAGAACCTCTTCTCACCCGCCTCCCTCACCCGTCTTCTTCTCTGTACGGGGTTTTAGGGACTCATCAAGCTTTAGGTTCTGCTGGCTCACCAGGGACAGCATGGGGAGGTCTTCCATCTCCTGAGGTGGGCACATCTCCTTGCCATCAGCTCTTTCCTGTTGTGGTGCTAGTGTCTGGTTTGAGGAATGGGGAGTGAGGATGTGGGACAGAAGGCAGGTCTGCACAGAATTAGAGCGATGGATGGGAGGACTTCTGGAGGGTCCAGTCTCTGAAATATTGACTCTGATTTCAGATCTTCTGTGGTGAGGGGAGTGGGATAGGATTGAGGGAATCAAATGGAACTCAGGAGGCCTCCTCTTCTTTCCCAGTTCCACTTTTCTTCTCTCCAGCTCCTCCTCCCTTTCTTTTTCTCCCATCTCATTGGGATGCTTTCCTTTCTTTTCTTATTTCTCTCCTTTTTTTCCTTTCTCTGCTATCTATACCTCTTCCTTCTTTCCTAAAATACTTGTGTATGTGTGTGTATGTATGCGTTCTTTTTGAATTTCCCCCATTCCTTTTGAATTACCTCATCCCCCCTTGTCCTCCCCTAACCTTTTCTGCCTGTTTCTGAAGTGTCCCTCTAATATTACCTCCTTGTCTTTTGTTTTCTTCTTCCTCCCCTTCTTCCTTTTCCCCTCCCTTCTTTACCTTCTCTAATTTCCCCCAACTTTCCCCCTCTTCTTTCACTTCATTTCCCCTCCTCCCTTTTCTCCTCTTTCCCTGCTTCTCATGTTTTCCCTTTTCTTTTTTCCTCTTCTCTTTTCTCTTCTTATCTCTTTTTCCTTCCCCCCCCATTTTCTTTTCTCTTCCATTCTCTTTTCCCTCTTTTCTCTCCCCCTTCCTGTGTCCCTCTCCACTCCCTTCTCTCCAATTCCTTCCTCTCCTCTCTTCCTTTATTCTCTTCCTCCCCCTTTCCTCTCTACTCTCCCCCCCCCCTTCTGTGGTTTAGCTTGGGCTGCCTCTTCTCTTTGGCTCTGATCAGAGAGCTCTCTGTTGTTGGCTGGTTTGCTGGGCTCTTTTCCCCAGAGCTCAATCTGACTCTGGCCCTGCTGAGTGGTTTCCTCCTCTATCTCACCAATTATTGCTCCCTGTACAGTGGTTGCTAAAGCCTCAGCAGGTGGGAGCAGAAGCTGGGGGTGGGGTGAGGAGGGGATGTGGGGCTGACTCTGACTTTGACTTCAGAGATGGAGGCCATTGCTATTTTCCTAGCTGGGATGAGGAATAAGGATGGTGAGGAATAAATTAATCTGGCAATCAGCACGTCACCTTCCTTCCTCTCCAACCTGTGCCCAGCCGTATGTTAGTACTATGAGGGAGATCGGCCAAAACATGGGTTAGTTCCAGCCCTTTCTTTTCCTTTCCCTTTTTTCCCTCTTCCCTATTTCTTTTCCCCTTTCCCTTTTCCCCACTCTTCTTCCTATTTCTGTCTTTCTCTTTGTCTCTCTGTCTTTTTTCATTCTCTCTCTCTGTGTGTATCTCTCTATCTGTCTCTCTGTCTCCTCCTATCTCCTCTCTCTCCTGTCTTCCTTTTTCCCCTTCTCTCTTTTTTCCTTTTTTCTCTCTCCTTCTTCTGCCCTCTGGGACTTCCCACTCTGGTTGGGGAGATGAGATTCACACACAGGAAACAATTAAGAAGAAAACAATTAAGGAGAAAACAGGACAGAATCTAATTGCTAGATGGTGTGTGTGTGTGTGTGTGTGTGTGTGTGTGTGTGTGTGTGTGTGTGTGTGTGTGTGTGTGTTACAAATTATAAGCACTGTAGAATTTCAGAGAAGGGAGAAATCAGTGTGGGCTAGAGTATATGGGGAAATCTCCCTGGAAGTACATGGCCGAGGTCTTGAAGGATGGGTAGGATATGACCAGCTGTCACTGTGGTTTGAAATACTATAGTATAGTGGACAATGCTGCCTCTGGAATCAGAGGATCTGGATTCAAATCTCTCCTCTGATGAGATCTAAGGTAAGTTATTCTCCGTGGTTTTCAGTTTCCTAGTCTGTGAAATGAGAAGGGTGGACCACATGGCCTCTAAGGGCCTTTCTAGTTTTATACGAATAAACAAGGAACCTTAAGGAGAGGATTTACTGACCCGGAGGGTTGTTTATGGAAGAGAATGTGAGAGACGTGGGTGCCAGACTGTAGAAAGCCTTGAATGTCAAGCAAAGGAGGTTATATACGTAATAGGGAACCACTGAGGGTTTTTGAGATGAGTAATGGCACAATCTGATCTGTGCATTGGAAATGTTAATTCAGTGGCTCAGAGGCAAGAAGTAGGGAGTCCATTTAGGAAGGAGGCTCTTCCAGGAGTCTGGAGGAAAGGCAAAGGTGAAAGAAGATACTTTGACTTTAATATTGGAGGGGTCTGGGGATAGAGAGATCTGAGGATGGGAGTACTTAATGCTGGTATAATCCTTTGGCCTTGCTAGAGATAGCTTACAGAGGTAAGATGGGCACTTTGGGGCTGGTTCTGTGGGCTGGTGAGGAAAATGTGAATGGATAGCACTTACTGATACAGAGAAGCTATCATTGCTATTAAAGAATTATTTATAAAGGGTTTTTTGGGGGGAATGGGAGGGAAGAGAGGAGTAGACCTGTGGTTTCAATGTTATAGAGGAATCCCAGTGAGTAAATTCTCTCTAACAATGTAGATTACAATTGCTCTGCCATGAAAGTTTCACTGAGAGGTTAAGCCCCTTGCTCTGGCTCACCCTACTAGTTTTGTCAGAGGCACCATCGGATCCTGGGGCTTCCTGCCTCTAAGGCTGGGTCTCTGCTCCATGTTGCCATGCTGCCTCTTCATTTATGGGGTATAAAGAGAAAATTCAGGAATCCCTTAAATCATCATCTAGTGGAAAAAATACTGGATTTGTGGTTAGATGACTTGGACTTAAATCCTGGCTCTGCTACCTGACAAAGGTTGACTTGGACAGATCCTGCTTCTTCTCTGGGCTAATTAATCAGAGAATTAATTCTTTTTTGCTTTCCCATGTTCTTTGATCCTGTGAGTCCTTGGAATGGGGAGTCCCCTTCCCAACAGCCTTCTGACTTGTTAATTCTCCTGGATGCCCAATTCCCTGACAGTTGATAATTTGTGGACATTCTTTCCTCTCTCCCCTGCCTCTGAGCTAGTCTGAAAGGAAGCTATTAACTTTTTCCCAACTTTGGTATTCTATTCTTTGGCTTTCTCTCCTGTCCCTCTGTTTTTTTTTTTTTTTTGTTTGTTTGTTTTTTTAGAGAGAAGGATGGGTTCAAGCAAGGCCAGGATTACACCAGGATTAAATACCCCCATCCTCAGCCCTCTCTATCACCAGACCCCTTCATCACTAAAGTCAAAGGCGTTCCTTTAAGGGAGTCAGGGCAAAAGAGACATTTGGCCCACTAGTTTCTGAGTTGAAGGACAGGAGGCTGTCAAGGCTGGTGACGTCGAATGGGGGCTTGGAAAGAGTCATTTCCCAGTGTGGCTGGCCCATTACAAAAGTGCCTGAGCTGTTGACATTTTAAAAAGGTGATCTGAATGTTATTTGCATCTCATTTGCATTTCATTTGATGTAAAAATACACAGACTCCCCCACCCCCTCCCCCGCACCTTTCAGCTTATGCTTGTTTCAAACCCTCTCCCCTTTGCAGGTCCTGCTGGGTCAGGGTGAGCCCAAAGAAACACAATGATTGGCTCTCTACTACTGATGTCAGTGAGGGGATACAGTCTTTGAAAAGGAAGACTTTCCACTGAGTCTCCATCCCAGAGGTTATTCTCCTCTATTAGGTTTTTTCTCTCTTAAGCAGACCCAGCAGACTGGTTTGGGAGGTTGAAGGCAGGAATCCAAGGATTGGGAAGATGGTAATTGTCACTCTTTACTCATCTACCTCTTTTCTTCCCAAAACTGTTCCTGGTTTCTGAGTCAATGAGGTGCTCAACTGGTTGTTTTCCTTATTTCCAGCATTTTAGCCCCCCATCTCACCTCTCTTCCTTGCCTTCTCTTCTCTCCTTAGAGAACTGTAAGCCCTTTCTTGCCTGGTAGGTCCTGTATTTACTCTGTAGGGTACTGTTTAGATGTTCCTTTAAGAGATCTGTGTCTCTTGCTATCCGGAGGCCCCAATGATGCAAGGAAGTCTTTGTGGTGGGAAGGAGGAAGGAGAAGCAGTTAAGAAGATGGGGCTTGGGGATAGGGCAAATTAGGATTGGTGTGGGAAGGCAACTTCTCCCACATCTACCAGTAATCTTTTCTGGTTCTCTTCTGCAGGAAGTTGGGTGCTGGGGCCCATGGTTGGTGGTGTGAAATCCAGATGTCTCCATTTCTAGGCCTGACCTTCTGTGACCTGAATGCAGTTTCTTTGCTTTTGACAACTGGGTTGGTGGGAGGGGCAGCTCTCTCCTTCCATTCATTCTGATCCAAGAATGAAAAAACACCAATTTCTCTTAGTATCATTCAAGACCAGGCTAGATTTTTGCCAAAGGAATTTTTATTTTAAAATGAAGGAAACATACAATATTAGAGCATTGAATGTTGAATGCCACAGCTGGGAGGCATACCATGTAATTCATTCCCCTCATTTTATTGAGGAAGAGAATATGTCCCAAGAAGAAGAAACTTGCTTAAGGTCACATAACAATTTAGTACCAAAGCTAGGACTTTTTTTGCCCAATTTCCAGGCTAGGAAGCTTTATTCTAGATGGGATGTCAAAGATCATCAAATCCAATGACTTTGTGAACAGAAATTCTTTCTAATTTTATTTATTTTATTAATCACTTGCCAATTACATTAATATGTTTAAAATGTTCATTTTAAAAAACTGAGTTCCAAATTCTCCCCCTCACACTTACCCCTTTCCCTATCCATTGAGAAGGCAAGCAACATGATATTAATTATACACGTGAAGTGATTCAAAACATAATTCACTGTTAGCCATGTTGCAAGCACACACATAGAGCAAGCAAGTAAAGTAAGTGGAAAAATATATTTAGTCGGAATTCAGAGTTCACTAGTTCTCTCCCTGGAGGTAGAATTTTTCATCATGGGTCCCTTGGAATATCTTGGATCATTGTCTTGAGAGTAAGTCTTTCATGCTTGATCATAGTTATAATGTTGCTGTTGTTGTATACAATGTTCCCCTGGTTCTGCTCACTTCACTTTGTATCTGTTCATATTTCTTCCCAGTTTTTGAAACCATTCTGCTTATTATCACTCTTATAGCACAATAGTATTCCATCACGATCATATGCCACACAACCTGTTCAGTCATTGTCCATTTGATGGGCATCCCCTCAATTCCCAATTCTTTGTCACCACAAAAAGCTGTTTTAAGCAAGGATCTTTTTTTGCAACATCCCTAGTAAATAGTAGCCAGTCTCTGCTTGAACACCTCCAATAATAGGAAGCTCACTTCTTTCTGAAATAGCCTATTCGATTTTCAGACAGCTATGATTGTTAGGAAGTTTTTTCTTTCTTTCTAAAAGTGCAATGAAAGCCCACACAAATACAGAAACAGGTAGATTAATTGAGCTCAAAAGTACTCTTTCTTACTTCTTGAATTGTAATCCTTTCCCTTGTAAGATTGTAAATCTAGTACCTAATGTGCCATCAGAGGCCATTTCATCTAACTTCCTCATATTGTGGATGAAGCAACTCGGCCCCCCAAGGGAAAAGTGATTGGTCCAAGATCACACAGATAGTAAGCAGGGCTAGAACTTGAATTCAAGTCTTCTGAAGCAAATTTCAGAAATTTTTTATGCCTACCCTCTTTTCCTCCTCCCAAAGAAATGGGCTGATTGGTTTTTGGTTTTAAAACTCAACAAGGGGGATGATAATTCACTGTTTACCCTTAGAAAATGTTTCACAGCCACTAGGAGATATGGGATAACCATCTGGCTTTTTCTCTCTTGTCAGAGGAGAACATTTCCTGGTCCTCTAGAGTCAGGAGTTCAGGGCTCCTTAGTTGCTATTCTTGCCTCTAATATGTCTTTTAGATTTAAACATAACATTTTTAGCTTTTTTATTGCTTTACTTTCTCACTTAGGCGAATGGGAGCTAAGTGACACAGTGGATAGAGTGCTGAAATTAGAGTTAGGAAGATCTGTATTCAAATTCTGCTTCAAAAACATGCTAGCTGTGTGGCCCCAACCAAGCCATTTAACCTGTGTCAGCCTCAGTTTCCTCATTTGCAAAAAAAGGATTAATAACACCTATCCCCAAGGATTGCTGTGAAGAGCAAATGGGTTAACATATGTAAAATGCTTTGTAATTTTTAAAGTTCTAGGTGAATGCTAGCTATTACTATCCCCCACCCTTCTCTCTTCTCCCCCATCCCCCACAATGAATAACTCCCAATTTGATGATCTGACAGGTCCCTTCCAGCTGTGAGGTTATATGAACCATGGTGCAAGAGAAAGATCCTTAGACTAGGAATCAAGTATCCTGCAGGATGGGTTTCCTTGGCAACAGTACAGGATAAACTTGCCGCTGTCAGTACCCCCATGCTCAGTATGGAGCAAGCTGAGGCTGCTTCATGGGGGAGGAGTGACCCACCTCAAGCGATTTAGGTTCTTGTCTCATAAGCTAGTTAGCTGAGGATGACTTATTTGGTCAAACACAGCTGGGCACAGCAGGGACCTTGGGCTCAAATGTGGTTGTGGCAGGTGTTAAGGCTGGACCATCTCAGGTGAGATCTGTGCATTCAGTTTTTTCCCCAGCTCTGTGCCTGGAGCTGCTGAATATCCTCCAGTTTATAGTTGTGGGGACACGTAGGTTAAGAGAATCCAAGTCACTTCATCAGGCTCATGCAGGAGAAAAAAATAAAATCGGAATCCATGAGAAGTTTCTGAGTCACTTAGGACTGAGGACGTAAGACTCAGGACACTGAATAGGGATGGGCAGGAGAGCTTTAGGTTTCAGAAGGAACAGGGAAATCACCCAGATTTCTCCTTCCTGAATCCACTGCTTTGCTATATGTACCCTGAGCCATTTTCTCTTCTTTCCAATGAGAGTTATTGCTCAGGGTGATGACAGATTCCTGGCTAACGATGCGGCCATTTTGCCCAGTGCAATTAGCAGAGAGGGCGGCTGGCCAGGCTTTAAGCAAGTTAAAGCTTTGAGAAAACCATGGCTGGATCCTGCAGTGTGTCCTAAATCAGGTAATTCCTGAGTAAGCATTTCTCTCCCCTACCTCCCCACCCATTCCTCAGTCGATTTGATTAATACATCAGAACAAAATACTCAGTAATTGGGCACAGACTGTTCACACCCAAATTGTCTCAAGCCCCGTCACCTTCCTTCTTCGGCCATCTCCAGGCCTGGGTAGTAATAACATGGTCACCTTTCAATTATTCATGACAGTAGAGCAATGCATGGAACAAGAAATCTTAAACAGGAAATAAGCCAGGCAATGCTTATCTGACTTTGGAATGCATATGATGGATGTTCTTTGCACCAGATGAGCCTTCTTTTGTGTCATGGAGTCAAAGAATCTCAGAATTAGAGGGTACTTCAGAGGGCATCTTGCCTAACCCCTCTGAAGTATGAATCTAGTCTATAACACCCTTCAAGAGTCAACTTGTACCTAATACAATCCAACAAGCATTTGTTAAGAGTGTACTGAGTGCAAAGGCAGTGCTGATTGCTAGGATCTTAAGACAAAGTGAAGAGCAACAATAGCATTAACAACTGGCATTTACATAGAACTTTGTGATTTGTAAAGTACTTTACAAATATCATATAATTTTATGCGCCAATAGCCCTGGGAAGTTATATTATATTATATCATGACCATCATTTTAGATATAAGGAAACTGAGGTGGAGATCAAGTGATTTGTTTTGTGAGGATCTGAAAATTGATTTGAATTCAGGTCTCCCTCACTCCCTCACTCTATTCACTGGGACATTTAGCTGAGCTGACATTCTTCAGGGAGGGAGGTAGAATATGTAAACAGATGAAGAAATTTAAGATAATTTGTGAAGGGCTAGATCAATAACAACTGAAGCAAGGGTTCTTAATCACTTTTTTGTGTGTGTTTGAATCCCTTCCCAGAATCATGTTTTAGAATGTAAATAAAATACATAGGATTCCAATTCTATGGAAATGTAATTATCAAAATGCTTTTCAGAAAATAAGGTCTCAGACCTCAGGTTAGCAACCCATGAACTAGAGGATCAGCCTTCCCTTAAAGATCTTCAGTGATGGAGAGCTTCCTTCCTATTAGAAAAGCAGTGGGAAAAGACCACAATATTTTGGGTTAGTGGACCTGGGTTTAAATCCAGTCTCTGTCAGTTATCTTCTCTGTAGGCTTGTATACTTCCTTAGCTTCTTTATTGGTAGAGTGAGGAGTGTTGGTTAGATGACCTTTGATATCCCTTCCAGCTCCAGACTTGTTTCAGACTGTTTTTCATTGAGTTTCTGTTTCCTGAGCACCAAGAGAGAAGGTGGAGATGTGGCCCTGAAGAATAGGGCCAGGGAGGCAGGATGGTATTAAATCATTTTGTAGAATAGATGGAGTTTCTTAGCCTTTTTTTTTTTTAAGTCATGGACTTGTTTAAATGAGGACTATGGACCTATTAAATGAGATAGTATTTCTAAAATTCTTAGCACCATGCCTGGCACATAGTATGCCCTTAAAAATGCTCCCTCCTTCCCTCCCTTTCTTCCTTCCTCCCTTCCTTCCTCCCTCCCTCCTCCTTCCCTCCCTCCCTTCATCTGTCTCTGTCTCTGTCTCCCTCTGTCTCCTTCCTTCCTTCCTTCCTTCCTTCCTTCCTTCCTTCCTTCCTTCCTTCCTTCCTTCCTTCCTTCCTTCCTTCCTTCCTTCCTTCCTTCCTTCCTTCCTTCCTTCCTTCCTTCCTTCCTTCCTTCCTTCCTTCCTTCCTTCCTTCCTTCCTTCCCTTTCTCCCTCTCTCCTTTTGGCAATATGGGAAAGCTTTTGCATTCCTTCTCAGAATGATGCTAAACGTATAATATGAAACACATAGGAAACTAATTAGATCAAACCAGTTATTAAAATATTTTAAAAAAGCCCTAAATCCCAACAGCCCCAAACCAACTGTCAAACTGATGGATCCCAGGTGAGGAGCTTCTGGATTAGATTATTAAAATGATGGTTGCTGAGCTCCTCGAGTGACACAGATAGAGCAACTTGGGTTAACCAAGATGTTTGATACAATCTGCAGTCTCTATCTTACAAGATGAAAAGATGAGGGCTGGATGATGCTATGGGTCAGGCTGGAGCTGGTTGAATGGCTGGACCCAAGGAATAGTGATTAATGAACCACTATCAATCTGTAGAGCGTTCTCCACTGAAGAGGCTCTGTGCTGGTCATCATTTTTATTGATGACTTGGCTGAAGGCATAGGTGATGACATGCTTACCAAATTTGGGGGTGACAAAGCTGGGAAATATTGCTTCTATGACAGAAAATTGAGTCATGATACAAAAAGATCTTGACAGGCAAGAGCAGGGGATTTTTAACCTTTTTTGTTTCATGAATCCCTTGGGCAACCTGGTGAAGCTTATGCACTCCTTTTTATCTAGTATACTGTTTTTAAATGCATAAAGTAAAATACATATGATTCCAAAGGAAACCAATTATGTTGAAATAAAAGATGTAATTTTATTTCCATCCAACTTTATGGACTCCTTGAAATTTATTAGCAGACCCCTTGAAGATTTATGAATTTCTTCTCCCATCCCCTGGTTACAAACCCTTGTGCTAAATAAAGAGATAGTGGTGAATCTAATAAGATGAAAAATATTATATCAGATCTGTGATATTTATACATCTAGAGAACTTCTAGTGGGAAGACTTTTTCTGTTGATGTTGGGGCACTTAGGAATGACATGATTTATCTAGGGTCTCATAGTTACCAGGTGTCAGATATGGGATTTGATCCCAGATTGTCAGGAATAAATTTCAAGTCCTTTTGGTCATAACAATTCATGAGATCATCTGTTAAGATAATGATCTGTGAGGGTGGAATTAGAGAAGACTTACATAAATAAAATGGCTCTTTGGAAATCTTAAAATAAATGTCATATTTTATACTTGGTTAAAAAAAACAATTCAATGAATGCAAGATATAAGACTGGATATCATTTCAGGTGAAGAAAATTTGACTCAGTTGGAATTAGAAGTATATGATGCAGTCATAAAAGTTGTGATCTGTTGATATTAGTTTGACATTAATTGAGGCATAGTGTCTAAAGAAGGATTCGATGGTCTCATTTCTGTCCCGATCAGCTGTCTTAATAACTAAGCATTTATAATAGTGCTTTATGATTTGCATTTTATCCTGGGAGGTGGGTCCTATTAAATGTCACTATTTTATATGTAGGGAAACTGAAGCATAGAAAGGATAAGTGATTTGTCAAAATCACAGTCACTGTGTGAGAAGCTAGATTTGAATTCAGATCTTCCTGACTTCGGGTCCAGAACTCTATTCGTTGGCCATCTAGGTGTCTTTAAGTAATTGAAAAGCTATGCCATTGGAAGAAATATTATACCTGTTTTACCTGGCCCAAGGGCAGAATTAGGAGAATTATGGGAAATTTTGGCTCAGTAAAAAGAAAAAAAAAGTCAAAGCTGTTGAGAAGTAGAATAGGCTACTTTGGAAGGTTGTGAGTCATTGGAGGTCTTCTAGGCTTCTTGCTGGAGATGTTGCTAATGTATCAAAATCACAGAACCCTATTTAGGAGGAACCTTGGAGGTTAGCTGATTCAACACTTTACAGATGAGGAAACTGAGGTACCAAGCAAAGTTATAGAGATAGCAAATGGCAGAAAATCCAGGTTTTCCCACTTCACATTCAGCATTCTTCCTACTGCTCTATTTCCTGTTAAGGTAGAAGATGAAGTCCTTGCCTTTTGTGGTTTGACACATACAGTAAATAAATCCATACCCTAAAGGTGGAATAATTACCAGACACATGATTGAAGGTTAAGGCTATTATGTTCTGGATTGGCTGAGAGTCCAGGGAAAGCCTTATAGATGCCAAAGGTGGGTGGTGGTGGTGATGATGACAGTTCTGGAGAAGAGAAGGCTGAGAGCTGCCTTTGTATTTCAAATATAACAAAAGGAGTATTTTTTTCAGTTAGCTTAGGGTTGGAGCTTGTGGAAATTGATATTGTGGTTTAATAGGAGGGGGACCCAGACTATCTGGGAGTTAGGACCTGTATTTGAATCCTGATTTTGACACTGGGAAAATTTCTTCAAAATTACGGACTTTATTTTTTTCATCTGCAAAATGAGGAAATTGGAGTAGCTGGTCCTTAAGGATTATTCCAGATCTATGATTATAAATCTATGTATTTGTAAAAAATAATTAATCCCCCCTCTCTCCTTGAGCAATTAAAAAAAGTAAAAATAAGGCCTTTATCACAAATATGAATAGTTGAGAAAAATGAATTCCTTGATTGGCTGTGTCCAAACATGTGAGTCTCATTCAGCATTTTAAGTCCATCCCTTTCTGTTGGGAGATGCTTCTTCAATCCTCTGGCATTGTGATCTGAATCTACTATTGAAAGAATTTAGGTTAGATAAAAAGAGGGACTGCCTCTGATTTGATGGAGGGGAATCTTCAGCAAACCAGAGGAAAGGGATATAGGGTAAGGTGGGGAGGGAATCCCATTCTCTGGCAGAAAGGCAGCTCTCACCAGCCTGGGCCTTCCTGGAAGGAGGTAGGGAGGAAAGGCATGAGATGGTTGCTCAGGCTGTGTACTTCTTCTGCTGATTCTCCTCTCAGTGGTTGCCATATCAAAGCCGTTCTATTTTGAGCTACCTGGCCTAGCTGTTGAGACTAGAGAATGGCAGTCCTGCTGGGCTCATGGCCCTGCCCTGGCCTGAGAAATCATCCTCAAATATCTTTTTTCATCACATCATCTCCTGTGCAAGTTTTCTATTGTCTGTTGTGCTTGATTCAAACTCTTCAGGCTGGCTCCCTTCCCCCCTCCTTTTAGCTTGTACTGGTTACAGCTCCAGGCAGAAAAGTCCGTCCTCATGACCTGCTGTCTTGTCCTCAGGATTCTCCTTTCCTTCAATTTCTTATCCCTTTGAATCCTCCTTTTCCCCAACCTCTTGTTATCCCTAAGCATCTCCTTCCTTCAGCCTCCTTCTGTTTCCTTCAGCTTCCTTTCCCCTTCGAAATTCAGCTTAAAATCACTTTTGTTCCCTCAGAAAGGATTCCTTAACTTAAAAAACAAACCAATCAACTTACGTTGGGGCAAGAAGAAGATCAAAGAAGAGTTAGATTACTGCTTGGGATGGACAGAACCTATGATGATATTTAATGATGGAATGAAGGCAAAACTACTCAGCCCCATTATGATTTTTATTTGCTTTCTGAGATTATATTTTATTTAGAAAGTAGAGAATAAAAATGGTTAGCATAGAGTCGAAAACCAATTTATGTGAGGAAATGGTAAGAAAGCATCTGGTTTCATTCAATGTAAACAAAACCAGCTTGTCCAAATCTACCACATCCCAAGTTACTCAAAGATTTGCTGATATTATTGCTGAATTAGCTTTGAAAAATCATGGAGAATGAAGGAAGCGCCACAGAGTGGGAAACAGATATTCAGATTTTCAAAGGGATGAAGGCGTGGGAGAAGGTAGATTCTGTAAACTATAGGAGGATGAGCTTAAGTTGGATACTTGACAAAAGTTTTAGAACATAGTATTGAAGGGATAATTTGTGAACATTTAGAAAGAAAAGAGACAATCACTATAAATCGGCATGAGGTTATCAAGAACAAATTATGAAAGATTAAGGTCATATCTTTTTCTGATATAGCAATTAGACTGGTAGCCTATGGAAATGCTATAGATATAGTATGCTTTGTTGACTTAAGCATGAGATTTGTCTAAATCTCTCAAGACATCTTTTTGAGATGCATAAACTGGTTACATGATCAGACCAAAAAGTGGTAGAAGTGTTTATATGGAGGAAGGTCATCAATGGGGTGCCCCACAGTTTTGCTTTATGCTTCTCGTCTTGTTCTGTTCAATGTTCTTATCATTGATTTGGATGATGGAATAGATAGGATGCTGATTAAATGTGTAGATTTTATGGCATTGGGTGGGCTAGTTAGTATTTTAGATGAGAGAATCAGGATCCTAAAAGATCTTAAATTAACCTAGTCTAGTCAGATCCAATAAAGTGATATTAATAGAAACAATGCAAAATTCAAACTTGGATTCAAGAAGTCAATCTGATACATAGAGTGAAAAAGACCTGGGTTATCAATGGACCACAAACTCAGTATGAGTCAATGTGTGGTGGTACATTCCTGTAAAGTCTCTTACTAGGGAAGTCCCAGGCTGATAGACTGCTTGATCTTGGGAGTTCTGAGCTGATTCAATGCTATGTCCTAAACTAATATAATGAGCTCCTGTAAATGGGAGAGGACTTTGGGATGAGGGACAGGAGAATGGGAACTAAACTGCCTAATGAACTGGCTAATTGGCCCAAATTGGAAATGGACTAGTGGATCAAAGTTTGAGTGGGGTCAGAAGTGGGATCAGGTATGTTACTAGCAGCCTCACTTCCAGTCTTTGGTAGAATTTGGGGAGGGAATTGGGGGATATAATCTTGAGGACTCAGTCAGATAATCAATCAATAAACACTTATCATAAACTTACTATATATTATAAACTACTGTTAGTTTATGTTATGCTAAGCCCTGAGGATATAAAAAAAAAATGATGAGATAGTTTCTTCTCTTAAGGAGCTCATAGTCTGATGATTAGATTATTAGGATTATCTACCATTAGGTCCTGCTTTTTGTCTCCAGGCAAGATAATTCCTACTTCCTTTTCTTAATCCAGGTGTTGGATTTTTATGGATTGTCTCCAAGTAGATGCCACAATTTTCTTTTGTGTAGCACACAGGTGCTCAGTAGTCACATCTACACATCTTTCAGTCCTCTGGGATGTAGTTTGAACCTGATGACTTAAACTCATTGAGGGCACTCAGACACTTCAAACCCCCCCAAACCATTTCTTTATTCCTTATCTTGAGATTGAAACTCCCTGCTAACTATTTCTATTCTGCACTTCTGGTAGAAACATCTTCACCCTTGATAGCGGAAACAAGACAGATAGTAAAAGTTGAGTTCTGCCTTCCCTTCATTGTTTCTTCTTGAGGGCCAGGAAGTCCATTCATAAGTTTGACTTCCAGGATATAAAGAAAAGAATAATAGACTTGGCATTAGGAGGTGGTAGTGGGAGTCCCCTGAACCCCAGTGGTTAACTGGGTTTATAGCTTAGGGTAGAACCTTTAGACTTCATGTCAAGGGATGTGTATATATTAGGCTCAAATTGGAGAACAGTTAAAGTGCTGAGAGGGAGGCTTTTGGTATCCTTAATCCAGATGCTGAAATGCCCAGTGTCAAAAGCACAGGCAGATAGGATGGATACATGACTAAGTTGAGGAGAAGGAGTATTGAGGAGAGGAGTACGTCTGTCCCAACTTTGTGCTGGATGCTCTGAGTCTTGGACAGTCTGACTTGGGGCATAAAGAAGAATTGTTTGGGTCATTTTGCCCTTGCCAGGGACAGGACTTGTGGGGTCTAGAGGGTGTTGATAATTGGGAACTTCACATCTTAATCCTTGTCTCTCTCACTCCTATGTATTTAGCTCCACAGGAACCAGGGGATTCAGAGGAAGGCTTCTTGGTGACCAAGCTGTGGGGATCCTGTGGCCAAGGATGGGACACCCTGAATGGTAAGGGGCTGTAGATGGTGCAGGGGGAAGGAACAGAATGGCTTTAAGGGGGCTAAGGCAGAAAGGAATGGAAAGAACATTTGGCTCTGGAGTTAGGGTGTCTGGGTTTAAATCTTACATTTTTTTTTTTAACCTCTGGGACTCAGGTTTCCTCATCTGTAAATTGGGAGTGATGTATTAGGTGGCTTCTGAAATCTCTACCAGTTCTGCAATCTGATTTGTAAAGTGAGACGTTTGGATTGGAAGATCCCTAAGGTCCCTTCCAGTTCTATTGCTATGATCTTTGGCGGTCTAGAGGGACCTGATGGGAGAGAAGAGGAAAGAGAGGAACAGGAACAATGGGTCATTCCACAAGTCCTGACTGAGTGCCCAGACCCATTGGTCTCTGCAGAGGAGTAGATGAGGAAAAGATAAAACATAATCTCTGAGCTTAGAGAGACAATTGCAGAGACCTGCCTCATCCCAAGGAAGAACAGTTTCAGGGCGCCAAGGCATGGTCCAATCAGGGCTGTAGAATTTTGGAGAGGAAGGTGGGTCTTTCTGGAGGAGGGAATGGATCTGGGCCCTGATGGAAAGTAGGATTTGGAAATGGGGAGTGAGGGTATCTCAGGCAGGGGGAATTACCTGAGCCAGAGGCATAATACAGGAAAACTGATAATGCATTTATGGGATGAAGGTTCTGAGTGTTCCTGTCTGGTTGACTAGGGAGGTAGTGTTGCCAGGGACAGACAGGGAAATCAGGAGGATGGATCAGTTTTGGATGGGTGAAAAGGATGTTTTCTTTTTGGGATAGACTGGGATTGTGAGACCCCAGGTGAAAACATTCTCTCAATGTAGTATATGAGTGTGTGTTTGTGTTTGTGGGTATGTATGTAAATAGATGGATTATGAACAGAAAGTGATATGATTGACAAAAATATGGGATCAATCATCTCTGAGTCTGGGTGCAAGTGTGGTGCAGCAAAAAGATTGCTGCAGTTGGGCTTAGAAGGATCCGGAAATGACTCTCAGCTCTTCCCCTTCCTAGCAGCGTGACCCGGGTCCTCCTGTCCACCACTGGAGTTAGCCAGTCAGATGGACAGTAGGTGAGACTAAGAGAGGAGGAGGAGGAGGAGGTAAGGGCAGGTGCGGGAGCTCAGATGGCATGGAGCATCAAGGAAGGACCTTGTGGGGACACTTGCCAGGCACAGGAACAAAGGAAGCGATGAGACAGGTGGGGCCCAGATTGGGTGGAGTGTGGGAGGAGGTGGTTCTAAATAAAGTGCCAGGAAGTATCCTTTTTAGTGTCTGGAAGGAGACTAGGGAACACAGCGTGAAGGGTTAATAGGAAAAGGCTTCCTGAAGGAGAAGAGCTCTGGGAGAGGGCAAAGGGCTTGGCAGAGCTTGGGGGTGCGGATAAGCGAGCTGGCCCTGTGCTGGGCTGAGGGCGGGGGCTGGGAGTGGGAGAGGCTGTGGGGGGAGGGGGAGTCTGAAGCTTTTCTCAGCATCCCTGACGATCACAGAGACCTCACCCCCTGGGGAATAGCACTAGCTGAGCTGTCCTGGGCCCTCTTTGGGTATGCTAATGAGTCTGTTAATTAACCAAGCTTCATGAGAGAATAATGAAATTGCTTCTAAACCAGACCTCATCCTCATCTTAATGAGGGGAAACAATTATGTCGTTTCCTCAGCTCCTCCCCCCGTACCCCAAAGAACACTCTCCCCAACCCAGACAGATCTCCTGGGCCTATGGTCCTGTGGCTGTGGTCCTTTTCCTTTCAGTGGAAGCCACTGAAATTTTATACCTCAATTTCCTGATCTGCAAAATGAGAAGGTTGGATGAATTGAACTTTAAGGTCTAGATCTCTGATCCGATGTTCATACTTTGGATTATAGTGACCTTGGCAAGTCACCTACATAAGATAATAGAATTTAGAGCCTCAAACGCCCTTGAGACAGCCTCAAGGTATTGGTATTGTAAAATATGGTGTAGTCTATAGAATGCTGACCTTGAGGTTAAGGAGGCATGGGGTCAGATACTTAGAAGCTATGTGACAACAGGCAGGTCATTTATTCCTCTCACTTTCCTCATCTGTAAAAGAGAGACTTTTGTACTGATTTCACAGATTTGGAAGTTCAAACAAAATAATGCATATTATAGAGAGCTACGTGATGTACTGGATAGAATGTTTGATCTCAGAAAAACCTGTTTAAATCTCAATTCAAACAATTGTCTGATTCTGGGCAAGTCATTTTACCCTGCCTGCCTCAGTTACCACATCTGTAAAATGAGCAGGAATGGAAAACCACTTCATTATCTCAGCCAAGAAAACCCCAGATGGCCTCATGAAGGGTCTGTTATGACTGAAATGACTGAACTAAGCTTAATAACAAAGGAAGCAACAAATGGACAGGAAGTAGAGGCATGGGGATTGATAAAGCCATGAAAGGAAAGTGAGAGTAAACAGAAGCTATGTGACAGAGTAAAAGTACTTTACTTTTGCATTTTTTTTTCTGAGACAGATGACTGCGTTGGAAAGTAGAATGTGGAAAGAGTGTGAGATTGAAGATTTCTAGCATTTCAGAAAAAAGGATTGAACTGAGGGATCAAGAGACCTGGGTTCAACTACTATATCTTGCTACATAACATTGGACAAATCACATCCCTTCTTTAAGCTTTCTTTTCCCCATCTGAAAAGCCAGAGGTTAGACTTTATGCTTTCTTCTGGTCCTGAACTGTAGGATCCTGTGAGTGAGTGACAGCCCGGGGGCTAGGATGCCTGGCTCCCATTCCAGTTTCCCTTATGAGTTGCTCTGGGGCTTCCTGGAAACGTGCTCAGCAGCTCACCTGTTCCATGGGAATCTGTATACTCCTCCGTAAAGTGGGGAATCACGTCTCCCAGGGATGGTGGGAGGAGAGGGAAAGATTCATGTGAAGGGTTTAAAGGCCCCATGATCTTGAGGATAATAATGATAACTGACATTTACATAGCCTTTAAAACTTTAAAAAATGCTTTAAAGTCTTCAAACTGTTTTACAATCTCATTAGAGTCCCACAAAAACCCTGTGAAATAGGTTCTATAGGTTTTGTTATCCCCATTTTATGGATGAGGAAACAAGTGAAGTTACTTGCACTGAATCATAGCTAGTAAGAGCTGGAAGCAGGATTTGAATCCAGGTCTTTCTAATTTGGGAGTCTAGGATTTTTTTATCCCTCATACCCATCTCCATCCTGGGAGTAATAGGTTGTTTGGGGAAGAATGAATGAATGAATGAATGAATGAATGAACGAATAATCATTTTTTTAATGCTTTTTATTCTCTAAGCGCTGTGCTTGGCTCTGGGAACCAATAGAAATCCAAAACCAAAGCAGTGCTTGCCCTCAGAGAGCTTACATTCTTTTAAAAATATTTTTCATTTTTTAATTTGTTTAACTTTTTATTTTAATAGTATTTTATTTTTCCAAATACATGCAAAGATAGTTCTCAACATTCACCTTTGCAAAACCTAGTGTTCTGAATTTTTCTCCCTCTTCTCCTCCTCCCCATTCCTTCAGATAGCAAATAATCCAATATAGGTTAAATATGTTCAGTTCTTCTAAACCTATTTCCATATTTGTCATGCTGTGCAAAAAACCCCCCAACAACATCAAATGGGGAAAAAAAACGAGAAAGGAAAAAAACCAAGCAAACAAATAACAACAAAAGGTAAAAATACTATACTTTGTTCCACATTCAGTCTCCATAGTTCTGTCTCTGGATGCAGATGGCACTTTCCATCACAAGTCTTTTGGAATTGCCTTGAATCACTGCATTGCTGAAAAGAGCCACATTTATCACAGTTGATCATCACATAATCTTGTTTTGTGTACAATGTTCTTTTGGATCTGGAGAGCTTACATTCTAATTGGGGGAGGAAGGGCAATAGAGCAGTTGTGGCCATCAAAGAGAGTTTTTGGTGAAGAATCTCAGTCACATGGAAGAACATATGCCCTCTAAGGTCGCTAATTTCTTCTCACAATTTGTGCACTCCTGGGGATGGAAGGGTATCTCGGAATTTCAGGATTCCTGGTCTTGAAAGAGAGAGATATTGACCCAAGGGTGCTGTGATGTTCAAAAAATATCATGAACATTATAGCTCTGCAAACATAAAGCACTACATGAAGCCAGTTATTATTTTTTATGTATCACACATTATTATGTTATTGTTTCCTTTGTTGTTATTTGAAGAGGACCAATGACATCACTTGACTCATTCTGGGCACTGTGTGCAGTGACCTGATATGGCAGCTAGGTGGAACGGTGGACAGAGTGCAGGGTCTGGAGTCAGGAAAATCTGAGCTAAACTCCGAACTCAGACGTTTACTACCTGTATGACCCCGGACGATTTCTCCCTGTTTGCCTCGGTTTTTTTATCTGTAAAATGAGCCAGAGGAGGCAATGGTAAACCACCCCTGTGTCTTGGCCAAGAAAACCCCAAATGGGATCAGGAAGAGTCAGACTGAACAAGAGTGCAATAGAATCAGGAGACCGAGCTCCAGTCTCTCTAATCCCATTAGTAAGACTCAGATAAAAATTCTATTTTTACTATTTTAGTACTATTTTACTATAGGTTTGCCCAAGGGAAGCACTTTGTGAACCTTCATGCACTCTAGGATTACAATAGCTCCCAATGCACAGATGCACACCTGGGTCATTTGCATAGCCGTCCTCATTGATGGATATGAACCTGAGTTATCATCCTCTCTACCAATGAGGCTGTTTTATGCAAATGTTTCAGGGTGTGCACCTGGGCTAGATTTCTGGGAGCTATTATAGTTCATACATGATGGCTTCTGTCCTTGGTCCTGAATGGATTCTGGGAGCTGGGGGGAGTAGGGAGAAGGATGTTGGGTCTGGTACAAATTATTGGCCGCTCACTGGGGAGATTGATTTCCAGGCTCACTGATCTCTCTTCTCTTCCCAATGTCCAGGTGGCCCCCCGGGCCTGGCCTGCAATACCATGGAGAGTCTGCGTCATCTTCGCTGAGGCCATGAGGGGTTATCATGGCGACCGAGGCAGCCAGCCCCGCCCCGCCCGCCTGCCTGACTCGCCCATGGACTACGGCCCCACGGCCTCGGGCTCCCGACCCCCGTACCTCCTGGGCCCTGGCGAACCTTATCCCACGGACCCCCGCTACTGCCCTTCACGGGCTGGCCCAGGCCACCTGTCCCCCGACGGCCCCCTGAGTCTGAGCGAGCCACCTTCCGCAGGTCCTGACGGGGGGCTGGGAGCCGGGCCAGGGCCTGGCGGGGCGGGCAGCAGCACCTTCCCCAGGATGTTCCCTGGGCAGGCCCCCTTTGATGGCTGTGAAGACTGTGTTGGTCATCCTCCAGGGAAGGTCGCTGCCCGCCTGCCCCCGACACTCCTGGACCAGTTTGAGAAGCAGCTGCCTCTGCAGCAGGACGGTTTCCACACCCTGCCGTACCCACGAGGGGTGGCGGGGGGCAGTGGTGGGACTGGGGCCGGCTCTGGTCCTGGTGGGGGTGCCCCCGAGCCCCGAAGCGAGAGCCCCAGTCGCATCCGCCACCTGGTCCACTCTGTCCAAAAGCTCTTTGCCAAGTCCCATTCTCTGGAAGCCCCAGGGAAGCGAGACTACAATGGGCCCAAGGCGGAGAGCCGGTCTGGAACCGGATCGGGGAGTGAGGGATATGCTGGTCACCATTCCCCACATGGGCCCCCACACCACCACCACCACCACCACCATCACCACCACCACCACCACCAGTCCCGCCACGGCAAGAGGAGCAAGAGCAAGGACCGCAAGACTAATGGGCGGCACACACCCAAGTCCATGGGCTGGTGGAGCTCAGACGACAACCTGGACAGCGACAGTGGCTTCTTGGCAGGTGGGAGGCCCCCAGGAGAGGCTGGTGCCCCCTTCTGCCTAGAGGCACCTGATGGCACCTTCCGGGACCTGAGCTTCAAGGGGCTTCCAGGCGGGCCCGAGGGCCGGTGCCTGGCCTGTACTGGCATGTCCATGTCCCTGGACGGGCAGACGGTGAAGCGCAGTGCCTGGCACACCATGATGGTCAGCCAGGGGCCGGGATGGGTTCCAGGGGTCCGGGCCAGGCAAGGGGCTCCTGGGGCCTGAGACCAAGGCCAAGGATAGGAGTTACCACTATCTGCAGGTGAGGTTCTAGTGGGGTGGGGGGGCTATGCTGGGGGGGTGCTGATTCTGGACACATTCACCCTTTTCTGTCTCCCCCCACACTCCTCTTGGAAGGGGAGTATGGAGCTTGCTCCCACCATTATCATCTCTCCATCATCCACTTGGCAAACTGAATATCCACTGTCAAATACCCTGTCATGAAAATAACTGAGCTCTCACATTTTCTGGGTATTAAGGAGAAAATGTAGATAGGGGGAACTTGAGAGTGTATGTGTGTGTGTGTGTGTGTGTGTGTGTGTGTGTGTGTGTGTGTGTTGGGGGGAAGGGTGGGGAAAAACACGCAGGCCTTCTAGGCTGGATGACTGGCCAGCTCTTTCCAGGTGTGGCTTCCTTGACCTTCTGGCTGCTCATTAGCAGGGTTAAGCCACTGCTGGTATCAGAGAAGCCGGGACATCCCTTCCCCGTTCCCTGCAGTCTGTCCCTACCTCCAAGGCTGCTTGCTCCTGAGAGAAAGGATGCTCCAGCTCCTCTGGGAACTAGGGAAGGGCCTTATTTTGTGTTCCTGTCCTGCTTATCTCTGGCTGGGCTGCTGAGGAGCCGAGGGCTGAGCTAGGCTGAGCTCTGTGGTCCCCGTCATGGGCCACAGCTCATTCTAAAGAAACCCAAGTGAGAAAGAAGCACACGATCACAGACTCAGAGCTGGAAGGAGGCTCAAATGGCATTTAGTCTAACTCCCAAATTTTACAGATGTGGACACTGAGGTCTGTCCATATCATGCAGGTAGTAGTAGAACTCGGTCCTATTCCAAGTCCAGAACTCTTTGCCTTTACCATACTGCTCTTCTGGAGTGAGCTTTCACACCTGCCTCTGGCTTCAGCCCCATCAGTCCCATTTGGGACAACAGGGAGCCTGATGCCTCTGTTCCTAACTGGGAAATTCCTTTGCTCCATGTTAGCCACCCAGACCACACAAGATGGGAGTTTTATTAGTTTCTAAAGGATCAGAGTATCTATACCTAGAAGTCCTCAGAAGTCCCCTGGTCTAACTCTAGGCAAGAAAACAGAGTTCAAAAAGGGAATTTTTGAGGGTCATAGACCTAGAAGGCAGTGTTAACCTTTGGATCCAGGGTCTTGGATTTCAAAAATCCAACAGTTTTTGATCTATTATTCCTTATGGAGGAAAGGAATTGAACTAGAACAGTCTAGAGACCCAGAAGACTTAAGTCATGGCTTGTATTTTTATATGACCTAGAACCTGCAGTATGTTTTAACAATCAGCTCTCAACTCAATCTAATCTCAATTGAACATGCTCCTTGCCCTGAGTACAGTTTATGGTACTTGTCTTGGGTACCAATCTTCCCAGGTATGATTCCATCTAGCAGACCAGTCAGTTTGAAACACAGAGTGTGGGGAAAAAGAGTAATATGAAATAGATCTGTAAAGGTAGTTGTGATTCAGATTATGGTGGATTTTAGGTGTCAGACTGAGGCCTTTGCATCTTAATTTAGTGCGTCTAGGGAAACACTGTAGGATTTTAATGTGGGGTTGAGGAGAGAATACCTGGGAATCCAGGATGGGTTGTTTGAAGCCACAGAGAAGAGAAATGGGATACGGAGTTCAGGAAATAGCGAACAGCAGAAGCGCAATCAAGGTGGGGGGACTAGGAGTTTGCCCCAAGATGCTGAATTTAAAGGGCATGTGCAGTGCTTCAGTAACATAGAAATCACAGAATTTAGAACCTAGTTAGTAATAATAATTAAACTAGGGATCAACTGAAAGGTAGACGAAGGTGAGCTCTTCTTTGCCCTCTCCTCTGTCTTCCCTAGGTGTGGCTCCTGTTCTTTACCAGCCCTCAATCCTGATTTACAACATTTGTTGAATTCTCCAAAATAAATGCTCACACAACTGGCTCTCTCCAGTTAGAGCCGGCTTCGTACACTGAGAAAGGGACCTCAGAGTATATGGCCCGAGGATTCTCAGCCTTCTTTGTGATCATTGACCATTTTGGAAGCCTGAAGCCTGTGAATCCTTCTCATTTTACTTGTGAGCCAGGTGGAGGGACTGGTCTGAGGCCATGTGGGGAGTGAATAGCCGAGGCAAGATTTGAAATCAGATATTTTGATTCCAAACCTAGTACTTTTTTTCTCTTCTAATTCACAAATTTGACAGCAACCTAGCTGGAGCAAGGACAGAAGTCCACTGACAGTATGGACTTTTCATTACAGGTACTTCCCTCCTCGATGGTTCATATTATAAAGTGGGGTTTAGCAGGCTGGAGGACCTTCTGAAATCTCTTTTGTTGCTTTTCTCTGCCTTGGGTCACCTATGTTGCCTTTTAAAGACCATCCCTGCAGCCTTGACAAGGGATTAACAGATTAGACACTATGTGGACTTGGGTTAACTATTTTAATCAAATAAAAGGCCCAATAGAGTTGATTGGAAATAATCTGCTTTGGGGCCATAAGGGATGCACGTGGCAGATATTTCCTACCTTCCTGCTGGTATGTCATCAGAAAGGCCAGAGGGAGGGTACTGAGCTTTATGAGGAGAGGGGGGTCCAAGAAAGTAGGCAAGAACCATAGAGAAGAGTGTTGGAAGAGGAACCTAGGGCAGAGGGCAGCCCCCTCTCCCTTCCCCAGCACAGGGTAGGGCCAATGTTGATGAAAGGCGAATATAAACGGAGGAATGGGTGTGTATGAATTTTGGCTTGTTACCCTTGTGGGAAAGGCAGATGGGATGGGGTGGGGTGGGGTAGGGAGGTCTTAGATATGAAACCAGCATCTCCTTATTCCCAGAGACGTGGGCTGAAGCCCTGTGGGGTAGGATTCAGGACTGGGGGTGCCTCCTTGACTGCCTCCCCCTTCCCATTTCCTTTCCTCCTCCTCATACTCAGTGCTTCCTCTCTCCATAATTGTTTCTCTACTTCTCAGTTACAAGTACAGACTAGGCTGTGTAGGAAATTCCTTAGAACCAGGAATGGGGAAAGGGGAGGGAGATTTGAAGAGGAGAGGGGTCTCTTCCTGATTCTCTCTAGAGCTTTTTGCAGATAGAGGGGAGATAGACTCCAGGCCTCCCCTGGGCCCTCCTTCTTAACATGCACCTCACAGGATCCTGCAGAGGGGAGCGAGGGATGCAGCTGCCAGTGATCCAAGCGGCAGGAGGAGTGGGGACAGATTTGCTACTCCAGTTCTCTTCCTGGATTTCATTCCATCTCTTTCAGTCTGGTCTCTTTCTGCTCCCTCTCTTTTTCTCCCCTCCTTCCCACCTCATCATGCAGTTTTACTATTTGGGACAGGAAGGGGCAGGAGACAGGGCCTTTATGGGGCTGGGGCTCCTTTTGATCCAGAGCCCCCAGCTCAGTCTGGGGTACACTACAGAGTCACTAAGGTGGGGCTCTCTGTATTCCTTGGAGATTCTAGACTATCTGCTACTCCTCAAGAACATGCAATCTCCCTACCCCAAAGAGGGGAAGGAACACTATAGTCCAACTGGAATCCAAGCCTCCATCCCTTCACTAAGCTTCAATTTTACTCACTGAACGCTCCATCCCCATGCTCTCCTTTTCTGGGTCCCTTTCCCCTCAGTAAGCCCCCTATCCCTTTGGTTAAGTCCCCATTCCTCTCACTGAAACACCATCTCCTTTTTGTACCTTTTGTCTTCTTGCTGGTTCTCAGCCCCTTCACTAAGTCCCTGTCTCCTTCGAAAGGCTTCTGCTTGCTGACATCCCCCCTCCCTGCCTCTGGAAAAAAATCTTGGGACATCAGCCCTCACGGACGCCCATCCCCTTGCTGAGCCACCAGCCCTTCCCTGAGACCTTTGTTTCATTACTCAGCCCACATTTTGCTTGGTGCCCATTCCTTCACTGAGCTCTCTTGGCCCTTTGCCTTACTAGCACTGTGAATTATCCCCATCCCCCACCCCCCTATTTGTCTCAAACCAGTTCACACAAATTGGAAATATGCAAATATTCAGCCTACCTAATGACCTTGTCAGCCTTCCTCCTGCTCCCTGGCCTGGGTCTGATACACATGCCCAGTCCCCAGGCAGAGAAGGACCTTTGAAGTCATTTTTTCCTTCCTCCATCCCTCCTCCTCCCAGACTGGCTCTCGCTGCCAAAGATCTCTGGGGAAGAGATGTTACCAGGTCTCTTATTCTTTTCTCACTCATTTCTAACCTCAATCCTCAATCCTCCTGGCACTCCAACTCCATTTACTACCAGTCTGTGTTTGCTGGAGTTCAGCTCTGGACAGCAGGAAGAAAGTCATGGGGATGGGGATGTTGGGCTTTAGGGAAGAGAGAGAGAAGTCCATGTGTATTCAGAGGGGGTCAGTGAGGGGGAAGATGGGGAAGGCAAAATGCTCAGGCAGCTGGACAGGGAGATAGCAGGAAACCAAGAGATTCTTCCTTCTTCTTGTCTTTTCCTTTTCTTCCTTTTGATCTTTTCTTCTTCCTCCTGTCTCCACTATCTTCCTCCTCCCCTTTAAGTTTTCTCTCTCTTTATTCTAATTTTCTCCTTTTCCTCCCTCCTTATTCTCTTATACCTTACTCCTCTTTCTTCTCTCACATTGTCCTCTCTTTTCCCATTTTCTTCCTCCTCCCCTTTATGTCTTCTCTCTTTCTCTTTATTCTAATCTCCCTTTTCTCCTTCCTTATTCTCTCCTACTTTATTCCCATCCTCTTCTCTTTCTTCTCTCATGTTGTCCTCTCTCTTCCCATTTTCTTCCTTCTCCCCTTTTTTCTTTCTCTCCTTTCTCCCTTTCTTGCTTCCAATCCTCTTCCTCACCCTCCTTTCCTTTCCTTTTTCTCTCTCCTTTCCCATTCTTATCTTCCTTTTTTCTTTCTTTCCTTTCTCTTCATCCTTATTTTTTTCTCTTCCTCTCACTTTCTCTTTCTATCTTCCTTCTCAATATTTTCTTCCTCCTCTACTGTTTTCTCTTCTTCCTCTTTAGATTAGCAGGTAATAGAAGGTGATTGGGTGGAAATCCAAAGATTTGAAATACATTTTTCATACTCATTTTCAGTTCTGTGCCCAACTGCCCAAACTCAGGAGTGCCTAGTATTTCCTTTTCAAAGAATGGCAAAGTCAGCTACCACCTTCCTGGATAATATAACCCCCCCAAATCCAATGTCTATAGAGCAGAAAGGAGAGATTCTAGGGCAGTCTCTCTGGAGTATTATGAAATAATAGAAACATAGGTTATAACACTAAAGTTCCATTGATGCCTTATTATAAAGTGGAGGTGATCCTGAGTTCCAAACATCAGTGATCCCTTCAAACTGGAAAGATTTCAAGTACAATTCTGGTGATGGATTGTAGGCCTGCCATTTGAGGACAAGCACAGAGGGGCTCATCCTCAGAAATTTGTCCACCTGAGAATTTCTTTGGGCATGATGCAAATTTAAACTGGCCCCCAGTTCTGTGTTTCCTTCTTTTGCTTCTATCGTGAGTAGTGAGATGAATGAATAAAAAGCCATTTATTAAGCACTTACTTCATACCAAACACTGATGAGAGCTGGGAATACAAACAAGGTGGTGTTTTGGAAAGTTACAGGAATGGTGAGTGGAGAAGCCTTAGGGAATTAACACATCCTTTGGAAAGGCAATGGCAATATTGATTCGATTAATATTCTAGAATTAGAAAAGGGGGGCTGCAGGGTTACATCCATTTGTGGCAGTAAGAAGATCTTTGGGGAGCAAATGGTGGATGAAGTCTACATTTGGATGTAGTGAGTTAATGTGAGACATTTCTCAGGACAGCAGAGCTTTAGGGTTCTAGACATGAAAGGTTAAGTCTTCCAGGGCATGTCAGGAAAGGGGGACAGAATGTACTAAAAGGCACCATTTTAAAAAGACCACCTACATACATTAATTTAATAGTTGGTATTCTTAATGTATAATTTTTCTGTAATGACCAAATGACATTGATAATGACAACTGACCAACTACTAGAGGGCCTGACTGATACCCAGCATATTATTGTTATCTTTATGAATGAAACTAGAAGAATAAAGTTAACAACTCAGAGGAAGGCATGGAGGGTTCTTGTTGGAGAGTCCATTGACTTCATCCTTTGCCCTCATGGTAATCTTACTTCATGGGATACTGGGTCATCTTAATTGACAGTGCTCTTAAAAAGGGGAAACAAATAAATCCCCCGAAGATAATTGTAGCATATATGCTAGGATAATACAAGGTAGACGAGTTCTGTGAAGAATTTGATTAAATGCACCTAATATATCTCCTTCAATTTGGTGATGTCAGTCTAGATGTGGGCAGGGGAGGGAGAGGATGGAAGATGAAAAATATATGGAGAAGTACACTTCAGCATCAAGGAATGAAGGAAGTCACTGACTTCCAGAGTTGGAAGGACCTCAGAAGCCTTCTTCTCTAACCTTTACAAAGACAACATTGTCTTTTTATGATATCCGGACAAGTGGTCATCTGGGCTTTGCCTGAAGATTTCCAGTTCGAGAGACTCAATTGCACCTCAGGTGTACCAGGTCATATACGTACAGCTTTTACTCCTTGGGAATTTCTCCTTTTATTGAGCCCAAGTCTTTTCCTTTTATTCACTTAGATGGTACAATGGATAGAGCACTGAGCCTAAAATCAGAAGACCTGAATTCATGTTTGACCTGTGAAGCAACTTTAACTTTTGCTTGCCTAGTTTCCTTGACTACAGAATGGGGATAATAGTATCTTCCTTCCAGGATTTTTGTCAGGATCAAAAGAGATAATTTTCTTCCCTCCATCTCTTCTTTCCCTTCTCCCTCCCTCCCTTTTCCCTTTCCATTCTTCCTCTTTTTTTCTCCCTCCCTCCCTTTCCTTTCTATCCCCCCTCTTTCTCTTTTTTTCCCTCTCTTCCTTCCATCTTTTCTTCTTTTTCTCTTTCTAAAATGTCAGTAAACAATAGTCTTTCTCTGGCCTATCTAGTGACCCTCTAAAAAAAAGGAATGAAGTTAGTCCTACATGACCTGCTCTCGATTATAATAATAATTAGTATTGATATATATTTAGATATACCAACTACTATGTCCTAGGCATTATATTAAGCACTTTACAATTATCATCTTATTTGGAGTTCACAGCAACCCTAGGAGGGAAATACTATTATTATCACATTTTATAGTTAAGGAAACTGAGGCAGTTACACAGTTGGTAATGTTTCAAGTTAGATGTAAGTCTTCCTGACTCCAGACCTGATAATCTAATTGCTCATGGCTTTGTGATGAAGCCATGTCATCTCTTGGTAATCACTGCTTCCTTTTCTGAACATTCATTAATCATTCCTTTAATAATACATCTTGGAGTTTTGCCATGAGCCAAAGTCAAGATCATTGGACTGTAGTTTGCAGACTCAATTTTCTTCCTTTTTAAAAAAATCAGCATATTTTCATTTTTTTCTATCATATAGCACATCACTTTTCTCTGTAGTTTTTCAAAGATTACTAGTAGAGAATGTGCAGTTGTCTGGAGCAGTTCCTTTAGGGATGTAATCCCTAAAGTTTATATAGGCCAGGTTGACTTCAGTTCATGGGCATATAGGTACTCTTTTACTGTTTCCCTACTTGGGTTTTTTTTTTAAAAACGTGTCATTATTCATTTTTATTCTGTCCTTTCCTGTTAAGTGATTAATGTCTTTAACTTAAAAAGTAGAAGGAAAATAAAAGTCTATCTTCTCTCTATCATCCATTATGATCATTCCATCCACTCTAAAAAGTGGCTCTATCCCTTCTTTCATTTTCTTCTTCCCTCCAGTAAAACTTAAACCTTTCTTTTTGTCATATTTAATATTCTTTCAGATTCATTTCATTTTGAGCTGTGGTACTCAAGAATATCGCACTTTTTTAAAATTAAAATTTTAAAAATATTCAAATTTATTTTCTTTACATTCCCCTTTCTCTCCTCTCCCTTGCCCCAATTAAAAATGAAACCCCCATTAACACAATGTATAGTCAAGGAATATTAGATTCCCTCATTGACCCCACCCAACAAATGTATATCAATTTATCTTCTTAATCCATTACCTTGCTACAAGGAGGTGAGTAACCTTTTTCAGTTTCAATTCTCTGGACACTAATTGTAGTTGATCATTATGCTGATTAGAGTTCATAATGCCTGCAAGATGTTTATCTTTACAACATTGTTGTTATTGTACAAATTGTATGATTTTTTTGTAAAAATTGTCATCTTGATTCTTCTCATTTCACTTGCCAATAGTTCATACAAATCTTCCCATGTTTTTCTAAATTATCCCCTTCATCATTTCTTGTAGCACAATAGAATTCTATCATATACATATACAATAATTTGTTCAGCCATTCTCCATTTGAGGGGCATCCCCTTAGTTTCTAATTTTTTGTCACTACAAAAAGAGCTGCTATAAACATTTTTGTATAGATGAGTTCTTTTCTTTCTTTGATTTCCTTGGTAGTGATATCATTGGGTCGAAGGGTATACATAGGTTTAATAGCTTTTTGGGAATAGTTCCAAAGTAATTTCCAGAATGATCAGATCAGTTCATAGCTTCACCAACAGTGCATTAATGTACCCACTTTCCCATAGTCTCTCCAGCATTTATCATTTTCTTTTATGGCTATCTGTGCCAATATGATGGGTGTTATGTGGAACTTGAATAATTTTAATTTTCATTTCTTTAAATTACTGGCAATTTAGAGCATTTTTAAAAACATGACTATTTAAAGCTTGGTTTTTTCCCTCTGAAAACTATCTATTCATAGCCTTAGACTATTTATCATTTGGGGAATCACTCTTCTTATAATAAATTTGAATATATTTTAGAAATTAGACTTTTATCAGAAAGACTTGCTATAAGACTCCTCCCTTTACCAGAGTTGCTTCATTATTTTTGTCTGTTCAAAAAACTTCTTAATTTTATATAATCAAAATTACCCTTAACCTTCTTGGTTCTTCACTGTCTCTTTTTTTGACCAGGAATTGTCCTCTTATCCATAGACCTGACCAGTAATTTATTATTTGCTCCTGATGCTAATTTTTTTTACAAGACTTTATCATACTTTGTAATTCATTCTCTATATTTCCTGCCCTTGCTTCCATTTTTGTGCCTGTTATTTAAAATTGAACAATGTGTTCTTTTATCTTACATTTTAAATTGTTATTGATGTTTTAATTTTTATATTGCCATTACTTTCAGATACATCCTTTCCCTTTCTCATACCCAGTGGTCCATTTCTTGTAAAAAAAAAATAGCAACAACAACAACAAAAAAAAAGAAAGAAAGAAAAAAGAAAAGGAAGAAGAAAGAAAAAAAGCAGTTCAACTTAATTAACTAATACATCACTAAAGTTTGACAATATATTCAGTATTCCATATATTTATTTTTCTACCTCTTCAAATAAGGGTGGGAGATGTATAATCTTATCTCTTTCTTGAAATTAAGCTTAGTCATTATAATTCTATGTTCTTCAGTTTCTTTTTTTTTTCTGTTCTTAGCATTTATATTATTGTTTATATTGTTTTCCTAGTCCTGGTTACTCCACTCTACCTTAAAACAAGTTTACCCACATTTCTCTGAATCTCCCATATTCCATTTTGTATAGGATGAAAATTAGTATTTCATTTCATTCTTTGAATATATATTAAAAATTCAAGTTTATGAATTCTCATTGGCCATGTTAAGCAACTCTCAATTCTTTTTTCCTTAATCAGAATTGTTTCTTATTGTGTTCTCAGATTTTCATCCTTGAGAGCTTCCCATCACTTCCAGGCTGACTATGGGATTCTTCCTATTCTATATCCGAACCCTTTGAGAATTCTATTTTAATTCTAGAGTGTGGATCATATTATGTATACCCAACTTTCTTTTCTACCATTAGGAATTCTAAGTTGAAATATTCACTTCCCCTCAAAGTCTTCATTATTTCTACTTCAGTACCTAATTTCTCCTTGTTGGTCAGAATTAGGTCTTCCTCTTTCTGTAAAATGAAATGATCATTAGGCAAATCAAAGAATTATTATTAGCTTCTCTGATTTGGGCAAAGATAGAGAGCTCTTGCAGCTGTCTGAATAATTGAAATTCTTCATCACTATTAGCTCTTGGGTCAGGCTTGGAATATATTCCCCAAGCTCATCATTCAGTTCAATAAAATGCCTTGTTATATGCAAATTATGTTTTTAGGTCCTGGAGAGGCAAAGATGAAAATAAAGATAGAGTCCCTGTCCTCAAGAAGCTTATATTCTTTTTTTTTTTTTTTTTAAAGAAGCTTATATTCTTGAGGAGAGATATGCTATGTACACAGATAAGTAAATATAAGATAGTTTGAGAAGGGAGAATGCACAATGTACCGGGAAGATTGGGAAAGGCCTTATATGGGAGGTGGCATTTCAAATGAGAAATTTTGGAATCCAGGGATTATTCTAAAATGTGGAGGTAAGGGGAGAACATTTGGGAATCTAGAATAGTTTGAAATCACCAATAAGGGAAATGGAATTCTGAGTTCAGGAAATAGTGAGTAGATGAACCACAACTAGGGTAGAATGACTAGGATATTCCCAGTTATGATCCTACGTAATAGGCTACTTTGTCTGAAACATGGACAATGGGAAAAAGAGTGTAATATGAATTACATTTGTAAAGATAGATGGGAATCAGATCATGGGGGGCTTGGGCTATTAGGCTTTACATTTTGGTTTAGAAGTATTAGGATTTTAAGCAGGGAAGTGAAATGGATAGATCTTTGTTCTCTGCATGTGGGTTTGCAGATTGGAAGGGAGGGAAAGACCAATCAGGAGACTATTACAATAGTCTAGGTTTGAGGTAGTGAGAATAAGAATTAGGTAGTAGCCATCTGAATGGGGAAAAGAGGGTGGATTTGAGAGATATAGTGGAAACAGAATAGATAAGACTTGGCAACTGGCTAGATGTGAAGAATGAAAAAGAAGAAGGAAGAGTCCTGGATGACTCTGAGAATTCCAGTCTAGGTAATAAGAAAGAATGGTGGTATCTTTGGCAGAAATAAGCCAGTTTGGAGGAGGGAAGTATTTTAGGGGAAGGTAATGAGTTTTATTTTAGAAATGTTGAATCCAAGTTGCTAATGGGACAGATAGGGATTTGCAGCAGGTGACTATAGGATTGAAATTCAGGAGAATGCTTGGTGTTGCATATATAGAATTAAGATTCTTTTATCTGGAAATAATTTTAAAACCTGTGTTAGCAGAGATGACCAAGAGAGAGTATATATAGAGAACAGGGCATTAGGGATCACTTGTTACTAAAGGGAAGGATATATATGATGATGTGGTAAAGGATTAGTCAAATAGGAGGAAAATTAGGAAGGAGCAAGGTCACAGAATCAAAGGAAGAAAAATGTGTCCAGGAGGAAGAAGTATATGAGGGGTCAAGAAGGATAAGAATTGAAAAATATCTGTAGTGGATCCAGTTAGCACATTTGTATGAGTTTTTTCTATCATCTCTCAGCAAGATACAAAGTGAAGTGAAGAAAGTAGGTAATGGTGGTACCCTTATTGGTGAAGGGATGAGACATATACAGAATGTACCCAGAAGATGGAAAAAATACTCAGCTTTCAGTTTCTAAGTCCTTGGAAGCAGAGACTCTGTAGTATCTTTAGCACTTAGACTATATATGTTTGATGGAAGACCCTCAGGTAACTCTGATTTCTTGGAGTTTGTGATCTCTAATGGAAATCGATGTTCTTTAACATAGGCCCTCTATCTTCCATTTTCTTTTTCTGTCCAGGTGGACTGTAATATACTCTAATGAAAATTTTACTTTTTAAAAATGCTTTTTACCAGACCAGTTCCCTCCAATTCTTCAATTTTCTAACATTAGTATTTCTTCTTAATATATAATACTAAACTGTTATCTTCACAATGAAGTATTTTATTCCAAAATCATATTATAGTTACAGGTCCTATCCCAGCAATTCTCTCGCTTTCCCAGTTAATCAAGAAAAACTAAGCCCCCCCATTAAATATCATGTTATAGTCAAAGAAAACAGTTTTTCTCAATTTGTGTAAAAAAATGTTAGTCAATCTGTGCTCTTAGTCTATCACTTCTTTATAAGGAGATGGTAGTAAGTATGAGGTCATAGTTTTCCCCTCATATTAGAATTTCAAGAGCATGTTATTTGTTACCCATATTTTATCCATCTGTCCATGTGGGACTATGGGTTTTATAACTTGTTCTTTTCTTGAATTTTGTCTCTTGTGAATTTTGGAACATCCATATTGTTAGTTTTCTTCCTACATTGTAGTTAATCTCCATAGCATCTTTCTTGGTAGATATTTATAGGCAGTTTTTTCCCTTTTTTTCAGAAAGAAAATTTAAAGCTTTTTTTGCTGAGATTTTATTTTTAAATTTCCTTTTTATTATGAACTTAACAAGCATTAACAGATATGAATATTTCTATATTGAAATAAGAACAATGATTATATAGGAAATCATAGTTCTTCGTCATGTAGAGTTTGTTTTTCTAAAAGTATAGATTTCATTTAACATGGTAGTTGCAACACTGCCCTGCTTGTCTGTGTCCCCTTCTGAACTTCCTTCTGTTTTCTTCAGTGATTCATTGATGCTCTTTTCTTTCTTCTCTCTTTTTTTTGGCATCACTATCACTTTCCCTTCTCCCCCATCACTCTTTCCCTTTTGATCACATTTGCAAGACTCCAAGCAAATACATTTTCACCAGTCATTGTTAGGTGCCAAAAGCCTGTAATTTAAGTTGGGATCCAGAAATCCAAATCCCTGGCCTAGAGCCTGTATTTTAAGCTGTGGTCCAGAAATCCAAATCCTTTCCCAGACACTGTCTTCTTAACCAACTGTTCATTTTCCAAATCTGTCTTTTTCTTCTGAAGTCCTTGACTTTGATCATCACCAGTGATGAGAATGCTATACCAGGGCCTCTAAGGTTTCCAGTTATTTTTTTTTTTTGTCCAAGACTTCATAATTCTGAGAAATACTTTCTAGGTTCCTGTTGGATCTTACTCTGGAAGTAAATATTATTTATGTCCACTCAATCACCAGAAGTGGGTAGAAGTCATTTGACTTCATCCATGTTGAGAAGTTTTTTGCCCTGTCTTGAGAACATGCTCCTGGAGGACAGCAGTCATTACTATTAACATCAGTTCAACTTTTTTCTTCATCCAGGAAACATCAATCACCACTCTTTGTTTTTTCTCTCCCTAACCCTTCTGAGTGAATTCTTTCTTGATGGTACTTATAGATATACATCATTATCTTTTGATGTGGAACCAGTCGATCATTTTATCATAAGGTCTAGAACCCTCCTATATAAGAAGGACGTATTAATTAACTCCAAGAATCCTTTCATTTTTATCTTTGGGTCATTTTTTCATCCTCTCACCTCCTGATATAGATCATGTTTTCCCTCTGCTTCTTCAGAAATCTTTTCTTTTTCACTTTTTCCTTTGAATTCCTTCTTTTACTTTTTAAAAGGACAGTTGTATTCTTTTGCTTTTTTCTTTAAAACATGGAAAATTGAGAATTATTCCTCCAACTCCTTTATCTTATCTTCCAGGAGGGAAATTAGCTGACATTTTGAGCAGGAATAGCAATCACATTAAATTTTTTTTTCAAAGATGAGAATTGGAGGGTACTAGACATATTGAACAATACATGATGTAAAAAGTAGAAATGATTAAATCTTAGTAGATAAGAAATGGCTACTTGTAGGTTGCTAGCTTATTAGAGCTAAGGATAAGGTAAATGCCAAGTTAGGAACAAAAAAAAGATATAAAGATACAGGACATTGAAAGTGATTTGGAACTTGACATGTAAAAGCCTGCTTTAACAAAAATTTCCCCCAAACAGGAAATGGATAAAAGAAAAGACATTGAGTCTATCACTTTTTTAAAGGGAATTAATTGATACAGAACAATCGCCAATGAGGAGGTTAGGAAAATTCAGAAAACTGCCTCTGCCAACAAGTACCTGATTTTCTTTCCAGGGAGAATGACATGGTAGCCAAGAAAAGCACAAGTTTAGAATCTAAATTCATTTTCAAATCTTTACAAGGGAGGAAGATGGAAAGTTATGAATAATATTCCTCATAAGACAGTGAAAAGCAGTTGAGGGAGCTGAGCTAGATAATCTAGAGTGCATTTATAGATGAAACTGAAAGGAAGATAACAGAAAAATACAAAGTATGACAGATGGGTTAGTATTTTTATGAACATTTATTTTAGTGGTGGAACCACCACCTTTAAACTCTTTCCCTTTAACTAAGGGATGTGAGACTGACAGTATTACTAGAATTTAAAAAATGATCAATATCATTTAAAGATATTTATTCTTTTAAAACATTCTTTTCTTTTTAAATTTTGAATTCCAAATTCTTTCTTTCTCTCCCCCACCCACTGAGAAGAATTATATATATGAAATCAAGCAAAACAAATGTCCATATTAGCTAAATTTCAAAAAAGCAAGAAAAATAAAGAGAAAAAATACTTCATTTTGCACTCAGATGACATCACTTCTCTCTCTAGAGGTAGACTGCATTTTTTCATCATAGGCCTTTAGGAATTGTCTTGCATCACTCTATGAAAGATCAATGTTATTTTGAGGGAATGTTTGCATTTTTCAGCATATAAAAATTATTATATGGAATAGATTTACTTTTTTTGTCCTTAGAGGGCATAATGAAGACCAAAGGGTGGAAGGTAGAGTTTTGGTCAGTAAAGGGAAGAACTTTCTAACAATATGAGGGACTGAAAGATGAAGTAAAGTTACCTATCACCGAGAGATCATCACACAGAAATTGGAAACCATTGGGATGTTTGTACCTAATATTTCTGTTAAAGGATGAATTGAACAAGATGACTTGAAAGTCTCTTCAAACTCTAAACATATATAATTCTATGAAAATGAGAAACCCATGCATGAAGTAATTTAATTTTAAAGGCATTTGGAGAACTATTCATAAGATTTATCAATGAAGGGAAGACTCCAAAAGAATAGAAAAAGTCAGAGGATACCATTTTTTTTTTCTTAAAAAGCTTTTTTTTTTTTTTTTTAATTCCTTTTTCCAAATTATCCCCTCCCTCCCTCCACTCCCTCCCCCCGATGGCAGGTAATCCCATACATTTTGCATGTGTTACAATATAACCTAGATACAATATATGTGTGTAAATACCATTTTCTTGTTGCACATTAATTATTAGCTTCCGAAGGTATAAGTAACCTGGGTAGATAGACAGTAGTGCTAACAATTTACATTCACTTCCCAGTGTTCCTTCTCTGGGTATAGTTATTTCTGTCCATCATTGATCAACTGGAAGTGAGTTGGATCTTCTTTATGTTGAAGATTTCCACTTCCATCAGAATACAGAGGATACCATTTTTTAAAAAGACAATTGAGATGACATACACTATTGACCCACATTGTGTTTTCCTTATTGCCATGAGATGCTTAGAAATGTGATCCTATGAATCCCATAAGTTTTTGAGTTTTTGAGATTAATCTATGCCTACATGAAAACATAGCCCTTGATTAAAACATGAGAATGTGAGAGACATGTTATTATCAATTATTTTCTCAAATAGAACATATCTTTGTGATTATATAACTAAATGGATTTCAAAAGGAATTTGACTCAGTGGATAAGATATATCTGTTGGGTACATTAACATTTGCAGTTTGGAAGTATTGTGGATAGAGAGTTAGATTTGGAGTCAAGAAATTCTGAGTTTGAATCTTGCTTTAGACTGTTACCACCTGTGTGATTCTGGAAAAATCACTTATCTTCTCTAAACCTCAGTTTCCTCATCTGTAAAATGGCCATAATAGTAGCACTTATCTCAAAAGAGTTGTTGTGAGCATCAATGAAACAATATAGCATATCAATGCTATTATTATTAATCATATAAGACTATATATCAGATACATGTTTGTGACAATGTTACATATAATGTTGCTAATTCTCAATTCATTATTGATATAAAGAGAATTATAGAATCCCAGACCTAGAAGAGATCTTAGGGGTCATTACATGTTATTCCTTATATTGAGATATAGTCTTTCCTTTTAGCATTGGTCCTTGTGTCTTCTAGAGCTAAATGTAGTAAGTGTAATATGTTCTCCATGGTGAATAAGTCCAACTATAAAGCCTCGTGACTCTCGTATTAGTTATTAAAATAGGTTCATTAATCAATATTCTTTGTCCCTAGTCATTCGGTGAGTTTTGAAATCATCCGACTCTACAGTCATCTGGATCACATTTCTTTATTTCATCCACAAAGAGATTGTCCAACGTCTTAGTGACATCTGACTGTACTATGTTAAATGCCATATCCCTAATATGACTAGCAGCACTATCTAAAAGGAAAATAAGCTTAGTTTGGGATGGCTTGTGTTTTCATCGTCACATGTTCTTCTTGATATTCTCCTTTCTCATGATCCATCTTCCTCCTTAGACTTTCAGGCTCAGGATAAGACAGAAATGTAAGAAATTTATTCTCCTAAAGTCTAGTATAGTTATCAAACCTTGTCCTTAATATTATCTCTAAGATGGGGTGGTCACATCATCCCAAGATTGCTTTTCTCTTTAGTAATTAGTGTCCTTTAGGGTCATAATCAGATGCAGAATAGCCATTCTCTTTATCATCTCTTCTATCTTCTGAAGGATGAAATAAAATAATTTATTAATTGCTCTGATTTTTTAAAGCTTTTACACAGATGCATTTACTTCAGAAGGTCTAGTCACTAATATGTAAATTTACTTTCTCCCCTCAACATGTGAGAAGCATAGCAATCTCCATCACCCCTCATCCCCTCTTTATACTGACTCTTTCTCTGGGAAGGGGGTTAGGTTCATAGCTTAGTTTACTTCCTAGAGAGCACATACCCAGTTCCAAGTTTGAAGCCCACCCAAAGAAGGCATCCCAGACACCCTGGCTTCTTAGGGCTTCCATCCTGGGCTGGCTGACTGATCATTCCTTCAGGAGCCTGGCTCTAAGGTCACTATGACTACAATTCTCAGTTCTGGTGGACAAAATCTGAAACCAGGAAGACTAAATGACATGGAACAGAAAAAAACACCCCGGGGCTAATTTCTCCAAACTGGGGTAAAAGAGGGAGAGCAGGGGAAGGAAATTCTCCTCTGACCAGTTCAGTTCATAATGTCCATGCTCTGGGTGAACTGTGATACCTTCTAGGTGCAGTACTGTAGCTCAAAAGAGTGATGGCTACTTTGCTTTTAATAATGATGGAATAGATTTCCAATTGAAGTTTCCTAACACCATTTTGCCTGCCTCTATGTGCTGCCATATATTTGTAAATCATTCATTTCCTCTATTTGTCTGTTTCTGTTTTCTCTCCATTAGGCCTCCTGTGAATGCTCTTCAATGTCTCTTGATTTTAATTTTTAGATTTTTACCCAGGAGTAATTTATTTGAAATATCAAGTTATTTTACTACATATATTACCACTATCATCCCCTTTCTCCCAATTGCCTGGCCTCCCTTCTTTTAGATCAGGCTGTTTCTTTGTAAAGAGTAAAAGAGGGTCCTTAGGGACACCCCCAACCTTAACTAATTCACTCATTTTTTCTTTTTGAACAAGGTTTACTCTTCCATTACCACATTCTAGTGATGAGTTGCATTGTATCAAAACTCCATGATACCTATTAGTTTGTATTTTCCTTCTTTCATAAAAAACTCTCATTCACCAGTTTTTGGAGTATGGCTATCTGAGGCCATAAGAATCATTTATGCTTGAATTAAAAAGCACCTCTACTGCTGTTCTTCCTCCATTATACCTTTTTTCTCTATAGGATATGGCTTGGCTGCTGAATGTGAGCACTTTCTTTTTCTTCTTCCTCCTCCTCCTCCTCAATTTTCAGTTTAAAGCTTTGTTGACTAAATCAGCAAATCTCCAGGCAAATATATCCCTCCCAACCTTCATTAGCTATACTCCATCTGCAGCCAAGAGCCCATCATTCCTGTATATTAAGCCATAGTCCAGATGGGTGCGAGTTGGTGGGTAGCAGTAAGGGGGCTGGAGACACCCTCTCTGGGCTGAGTCCCACTGCTTACGTGCTCAATTTCCTTAGTGACTTTCTTGGGCAAACTCCCTCTTAGAGGATGTTGGGAATCATGCAGTACAAGTGGGGCTCCAAGGGCCCAGGACCCTCTTTCTGGATACTTCTGAGAGAACTCCAACTCTATGAAGTTATCCCTTCTTTCTGCCTATAGTTTTTGGCTTCAGCCTCCTGGGATAATGAAGGATTATATCATCCCCCTTCTCCCAATTGCCTAGCTTTCCTTCTTTTGGATCAGGCTGTCTCTTTGTAAAGAGAGGGTCCTTAGGGACACCCCCAAACTTAACTCCTCTCAGTTCTTTGCTTATTCATTCTGTGAAACAACTTCATCTTCCTTCAGAGCCCTCTCTCATAATTAGGAATAGCTGAAGCCTTAGAACCAAAGTCCAGCAGACCAGACTGGTGAAGGATCTCATCAGAACTGGGACTCAATACAAATAATTACTGACGTTTGAAAAGGGCTTTAAAGTTTGCAAAGCAGAGTACATACATTAGTCTATTTGAACTTCAGATAACCCTGAGAAGTAGGTAATACAGGCACCATTATCCCCATTTTGCAGATGGGCAAACAAGCTTAAGCACTTACCCATGATTATATGGGGATTTGAACCTGCCTTCCTGATTGCAAATTCAGCACTTATCAACTACATCATGCTGCCTTTAATTGGCTCCTGCTCTCCATAGACATAGGTAAATCAATGGGGCTCTCAACAGTATTCTCCATTTTCCTAGGGTCAGGGAAACCAAGTTTTGTCTTCTTTTGATGAAAAAGGCCTGAGTCACTGACCCAGAAAGAAACACATACTTACAAAAAAGGAAGGAAACGGGGCCAGCTATGAAATACTGCAGAGCCAGGATGTTTTGTGGTATGGGTCCTATATGGATCTCTTTAATCTATCCACATGCACAGTCACCACTTTGCATTAACTCTCCCAGCAAGGCTGGGGGAGCAGCCAATTCACTCACCAGCACCATAAAAATTGCTGGGTTATATAGTGTCGGGCTTACTGTTCTTGGATGAGGGTGACAACTTAACTATAACCATGACTACAGTGGGGTCCTAGGGGTGAGTGTTATGGCTGATTGAGTTTTCACTTAGGAACCGTTGGGCCCAAAACTGAATGTCAGTCATCAGCTACGGAGACTTGACTGCTTTTGATCCATCCATCCTTCTCTCCCTCCATCCTCCAGTGCTATCATCCGTTCATCCATTTAACCATCTTCTTAAGAAATGTTTACAAAAGCCTGTAATGTCCTCAATCCTATGCTGGGTTCTACTAAGGGAGACTATGAAGAATAAAATCCAGATCCTGCCTTTAGGGAGTTCAAAGTCAGATGGAATCAGAAAAGTCATAGCAGTGGACCAGAAAGAGACAGAGACCAATGAATGTGAAGTCCCTGATTATGAGATACAGACTGTACAGACAGACACAGCAGAAGGCTGGAAAGCCTTGAGTTAAGGCTGGAAGGATGGGTAGACTGGATAATCATAGAGAGCTATGTTGGAAATTCCAGAGGATGACTGGATAGAAGAAGACACATAATGAGCAGTGTTAAAGGCAGAAAAGCACCAAATGTGTCCAGGGGTTAGTGAGTCATCCAGTTTGGCTGGAACACAGAGCACAAGGTGAAATAAGGTTGCAACCTTATCAAAGAGGGCCTTGAATGCCGGGATGAGGAGTTTGTGTCTTATCCTAAAGGGGCAGCTTAATAGCACTACACCTGGAGTGAGGAAGACTCCTCTTCCTCAATTCAATCTGACTTCAAATACTCATTAGCTGTGTGACCCTAACTTCACCCTATTTCCCTCAGTTTTCTCATCTGTAAAATGAGAGGGAAATGGCAAAACACTCCAGTGTCTTTGCCAAGAAAACTCCAAATGGGGTCACAGAGTCAGAAATGACTAAATAACAAGATTTTTTTTTATCTTAGAGGCGATAGGGATCCAGAGAAAGTTTTGGAGTAGAGGAGTGACATATGTCTTGGGAAGAGGAAGAGTTAACAGGATTTGTCATGTGAGTTTAATGGAGGTGATGGAGAAGGAGGGATGAAGACTGAATCCCTGACCCTCCTTCTCTGATTGGGTAGAGTACTCGAGCACTGAGGAGGTTCTGGTCAGGATGAAAATATGGTCAGGGGTATTAAGGTTAGAAGGTAAATGACAAGAGTAAAGGCAGGTAAGGGAAGCCAGACAAGGAAATGGGGCACTGAGGAGCTTTAACAGGATAAAGGTCTGTCCAGGAGAATGATCAAGCAGAGAGAGAGAGAGAGAGAGTAAGTAGAGGCGATGGAGGAGAGAGAGAGAGAGAGAGAGAGAGAGAGAGAGAGAGACAGAGAGACAGAGAGAGACAGAGAGAGACAGAGAGAGAGAGACAGATAGAGACAGAGAGAGACAGAGAGAGAGAGAGAGAGAGAGAGACAGAGAGAGAGAGAGAGAGAGAGAGAGAGAGAGAGAGAGAGAGAGAGAGAGAGAGAGAGGAGGAATCAGAAGGACAAGCATGGAGCTTAGATGTGGACAGAGAGATGGTCACTCCCCTGAGTTTTGGGGGGGAGTGGAGGAAGGAAAGTTTTATTTTGTTCCTCATTTTGCTCGTCTTGATTTTTAGGTGCCCCATGACGACTGGGGAGGTTATCCAACCGGGGGCAAGGATGGGGAGATCCCATGTCGAAGAATGAGAAGTGGTAGCTACATCAAGGCAATGGGCGATGAGGACAGTGGGGACTCGGATGGCAGCCCCAAGATGTCTCCAAAGGCAGCCTCCCGCCGCTATGCTTATCGCCGCTCGTCCAGCGTGGACCAGGCTCGGATCAAGTAAGGAGGTGGCCTGCGGGGGCTGGAGGCCGGATCCTCTCTCTGGATGCAGGGGCTCTCTCTGGGGGGGTCTTTCCCCAGAGTTCCCTCTGTTCCATCAAACCCTGCTGACTCCTATTTTGTACCTATTCCAGCTGCTGTGTGCCACCCCGAATTCACCCCCGAACTGGGGCCCCTGCCTATGGTCGCTCCCTCACCACAGGACAGGTAAGTTATCTTCCAATAGATGCCTGAAGAGAGGGAGGGAGAATCAGCTTCTGCTTTGATGGGCAGTAGTCGGAACTGAGAAAACCAGGTCTCTGAGCTCCAGCTGGGCTCCTTTACTTTCACTCCCTTCCCCCTTCCAGGTCTTTTTTAGATTCCTCCCTTTCTCCCAGAAGCAAAAATGTAAGATTGTTTTCTAGCCATTAAGGGAAGGACAAACTGCCCTGTCTGTGGAGGGCTGTGGAATTCTGGGTAGCTGCAGACCTCCCTTACTCTAAGGGTCTCTCGAGAACCTGATTGACAAAATGTCTTTCTCTCACATCTTGCCACTGAGCGACTGCCCCTGAGTGCTGGGACCTGCTCCCATCTGACTGTCAGGCCGGCCCAGTGTACAAACGACACCTGTTATCTCCTATCTGGGAGCTGTGCCCAGGCCAAGTGACAAATGCTGCTTTGTGTTCCGAACAAGCTTTGGGCCCATCACCATCTGAGGCTGAGCTCCCCAGGCCAGGATTCAGCCACCTTGGTCCAGCTCCACCTGCCACCCCCTCGTTTCTGGCACTGACCCACCAGGGCTCTTCTGTTCCTTCCTCCCTCACCCTCCCCAATATTACAGGATTAGATGTGGGAAACAGCAAGGGTTTCTGAGGCATCTATTGTTTGCAGGGCACAGTAACTGGGGAGATATAGAGGTTTAAATAGGGCACAGACCCTGCACTCAGGCAACTTAAAGTTTGGCAGGAGGCTAAGACATGCTGGAGTCACTCCAGTACACAACACTGCTCTGCAATTAGAGACAAAATGCTCTATAAGACCCATGGGGGGATGTCTGGAAAGGAAATCAGGAAGGCTTCCTGGAGGAAGTGGTGTTTGAGCTGAATTTTCAAGGATTAGCAGGAATTCATTAGGTGAGGAGTGGAAGGGAAGGCACTTCAGGCATAGGGAACAGCAAGAACATAGACATGGAGGGGAGAGATTCCCCCGGAATATTTGGGAGGGATGTAGAGAGTAGTTTACTTTGACTAGGCCATACAATATTGGAAGGGAAGCCTCCAAAGGAAGGGTAAGGCTAGATTTTGGAGGGCCTTGGATGTCGGTAACTTGGAGGGCCTTGGATGTCAGTATTTTGGAGGGCTTTGGATGCCAGTATTTTTTTTTATTATAGTTTTTCATTTACAAGATATATGCATGGGTAATTTTTCAGCATTGAAAACTGTAAAACCTTTTGTTCCAATTTTTTCCCTACTTCCCCCAACCCCTCCCCCAGATAGTCCCATACATGTTAAATATGTTAAAGTATATGTTAAATACAATATATGTACACATGTCCATACAGTTATTTTGCTGCACAAAAAGTATTTTGGAAGGCCTTGGATGTCAGGGTTTTAGAGGGCCTTGGATGTCACTATTTTGGAAGGCCTTGGATGTCAGGGTTTTAGAGGGCCTTGGATGTCACTATTTTGGAAGGCCTTGGATGTCACTATTCTGGAGGGCCTTGGATATCAGTATTTTGGAAGACCTTGGATGTCTCAGTACTTTGGAGGGCCTTGGATGTCAGGATTTTAGAGGGCCTTGGATATCAGTATTTTGGAAGGCCTTGAATGTCACTATTCTGAAGGGCCTTGGATGTCAGGATTTTGGAAGGCCTTGGATGTCACTATTCTGGAGGGCCTTGGATGTCAGGATTTTGGAAGACCTTGGATGTCTTAGTATTTTGGAGGGCCTTGGATGTCAGGATTTTAGAGGGCCTTGAATGTCACTATTTTGGAAGGCCTTGGATTTCACTATTCTGGAGGGCCTTGGATGTCAGGATTTTGGAAGACCTTGGATGTCACTATTCTGGAGGGCCTTGGATGTCAGGATTTTAGAGGGCCTTGGATGTCAATATTTTGGAGGGTTTTGTATGTCAGTATTTTGGAGGGCCTTGGATGTCAGGATTTTAGAGGGCCTTGAATGTCACTATTTTGGAAGGCCTTGGATGTCACTATTCTGGAGGGCCTTGGATGTCAGGATTTTAGAGGGCCTTGGATGTCAATATTTTGGAGGGTTTTGTATGTCAGTATTTTAGAGGGCCTTGGATGTCAGGATTTTAGAGGGCCTTGGATGTCATTATTTTGCAAGGCCCTGGATGTCTCAGTATTTTAGAGGGCCTTGGATGTCAGTATTTTAGAGGGCCTTGAATGTCACTATTTTGGAAGGCCTTGGATGTCACTATTCTGGAGGGCCTTGGATGTCAGGATTTTGGAAGACCTTGGATGTCACTATTCTGGAGGGCCTTGGATGTCAGGATTTTAGAGGGCCTTGGATGTCAATATTTTGGAGGGTTTTGTATGTCAGTATTTTGGAGGGCCTTGGATGTCAGGATTTTAGAGGGCCTTGAATGTCACTATTTTGGAAGGCCTTGGATGTCACTATTCTGGAGGGCCTTGGATGTCAGGATTTTAGAGGGCCTTGGATGTCAATATTTTGGAGGGTTTTGTATGTCAGTATTTTAGAGGGCCTTGGATGTCAGGATTTTAGAGGGCCTTGGATGTCATTATTTTGCAAGGCCCTGGATGTCTCAGTATTTTAGAGGGCCTTGGATGTCAGTATTTTAGAGGGCCTTGGATGTCACTATTTTGGAAGGCCTTGGATGTCTCAGTATTTTAAAGGGTCTTGGATGCCAGGATTTTAGAGGGCCTTGGATGTCAATATTTTGGAGGGTTTTGTATGTCAGTATTTTAGAGGGCCTTGGATGTCAGGATTTTAGAGGGCCTTGGATGTCATTATTTTGCAAGGCCCTGGATGTCTCAGTATTTTAGAGGGCCTTGGATGTCAGTATTTTAGAGGGCCTTGGATGTCACTATTTTGGAAGGCCTTGGATGTCTCAGTATTTTAAAGGGTCTTGGATGTCAGTATTTTAGAGGGCCTTGGATGTCACTATTTTGGAAGGCCTTGGATGTCTCAGTATTTTAAAGGGTCTTGGATGCCAGGATTTTAGAGGGCCTTGGATGTCAATATTTTGGAGGGTTTTGTATGTCAGTATTTTAGAGGGCCTTGGATGTCAGTAAGTGGTTTTCACTTCACCCAGAAGGTGAAAGAGAGCCAAAGATTTTTTTCCATCAGATCAGTGCGTAAGAAAGACTGTTTTGGTATCAGTGGGAAGGAAGGATTGGAAGGGAAGATCACTAGGAGACTGTTGAGATATATTTTCTAGTCCTCTACCATATCATTCCAGAAAGGAGTGCTAAGATCTGCCCTTATTATTTCTCCGTGCCAAATTAGGCTTACTTTTTCACTATTAAGGTTTCTCTAGGCTTAAGAATAAAGCGTGAGTTTTAAAAGTCAAGGTCCCCTTGGAAGGCTATTATGCCACATTGTGTGAGCCTGTGTCCTGCTGGTCAGTAAGCCGAGAACAGGACTCAGATGGGACCCTGGGACTCTGGAAGGTGTGTGAAAAGGGAGGCTTGTGGTTGAGGTGGGGCCAGTCTCAAAGGGAATGCTGAGGGCTTAGAGACTTGGCTGCAGAGGGACCCGCCTTAGGTACAGGAATGGGCAGAATCTAGTTCTCCTGATGGAAAAACCCCCAAAGACTTTATTTAACCTAAATGGAGGAGACGAATATAGCTAGATATATAATTTATACAGACTGTGAACATGAACACGTTAACAACCGCAGTCCTTAGGAGTGTTGGGGATGGGCTGCTCTCCTCAGGAGGCTCCTCCCTGACCCGCTCCCCATCCTGTACCCCCACCAGCTCAGCGAGGAGCTAAGCCAGCAGTTTGAGGCCGTGTGTGGGTCAGTATTTGGGGAGCCTGAGTCCCAGGCAGTGGACGCCCTGGACCTACCCGGCTGCTTCCGAATGCGGAGCCACAGCTACCTCCGGGCCATCCAGGCCGGCTGCTCCCAGGATGACGACTGTCTGCCCCTCCTCACTGCCCCCATGGGAGCAGGGCCAAGCAGCGTCCTGAAGACCAGCACCTGTAAGTGCTCCTCCCTCTGTCCAACCTGGCTGTTGTCAAATGAGAGAATGGGTGGGAAAGCAGCACAGCCGGGTGCTTCTTCCTCATGGAGCTGCATTTATTGCTGAGCTACCCAGGGTCTGCCAGTGGTGGCTATGAGAGTTTTTAGTGTGGTCTCAGGCCAAGGAGAGTCTGTCTGTAATCTCCATTTTCTTGCCACAGCCTTTAACTTCAGAAAAGCCCCACCGCCCATCCCTGCGGGACGACAGACTCCACCACGCATCTCCATCACGGCCCAGAGCAGTACCGACTCTGCCCATGAGAGCTACCCACCCCCCGAGGGCCCCGCCTGGGCTCCAGAACCCACCCGGCGCTGCAGCTCGGCCGATGGCCTGGACGGCCCCCCCACAGGGACCCGGACCCTTGAGCTGGCCCCCGTCCCAGCTCGGGCCAGTCCCAAACCCCCCACTCTCATCATCAAGACCATCCCTGGGAGGGAAGAGCTTCGCAGCTTGGCCAGGCAGCGCAAATGGAGGCCTTCCATTGGGGTACAGGTATGGGGGAACCATCGAGCTGATTTTATTTTGAATTCTCTCTTTCAGGATAAAATACAAAAAAATTCTCCAACATGGCTACCTTTTCATGATTTGACATTATTTTTCTTCGTGTACTCTATGTTTTTGCCAAATGAGCCACCTTTCCTTCCTTGAAGCTGACATTCAGTCTCCTATTTCTGGGCCTATGTATAGATTGTTCCTCATATTTGGAATCTACTCCCTTTTCATCTCGGCTTCTTAGAGTCCTTTGCTTCCTTCAAGGCTTCATCTTTAGCTATGACACCCATGGGAAGCCTTCCTTTATCTCTCTAGTTAGAAATTTCCTTCTCAACAATTTGTCTTGTATTTTCTTAATTTTGTTCTAAGAATTCTGCCCACCAACACTTTGTGTCTTGTTAATAAATCTTTAAATGTAACAACTTTAAAGATCATCTCTCAGTTACATAATTCTCAGACTGAAACAATTTTTCATAGCCTTCAAAAATAGTCCTTTTTTTTGTATTTTCTTATCTATTTACATATTCTAACTCCCAGCAGAATGCGAGAGCTATTTTTTAGTTTTGTAACCTCATCTCCTAGCTCAGCTCCTAGTATAGAATAGACTCTTAATAAAAATCTGCTGAATTGAATTGAATTCATAGAGTCTGGGAATTGCATCTTAGTATATCCTTAATTGGACCATTAATGCACAATACAACTTCCAGTCTAAATATCCCTCTTACCCAGTTTCTACTGATCTGGAAAGAGTGTTAGATTTATTATCAGATAATTTCTATTCAAATTCTGGCTCTATTAATGGCCAAGTGAACTTGGACAAGTCACTTCCTCATATATTAAATGGGGTTATTATACACTTTAATTCAAATGAAATATGTGTAAATCTTAAAGCTCTATATAAATGTCAGTTACTATTATTTTAGCCTATACTCACCAGGTCTCATATTTAGTAATGACTTCATTTCCTGGGCTTTCTATTGCCCTCCTGTTGGGCTTAGCAACATAGGAATGTTCTGGTAAAGGTTAAACAACCAAGCTCTCTAAAAAAAATATGTATCCATACATTTAACTTTAATCTGCATTATTACTATTTTCTTAATCTAGATAAAATACAAATAAAATAATATAAAATAAGTAAGTAAAATATAATAAGACAATAAATGAAGTCCTGATTTATAGCATTTGTCTATTTCTGAGGCATACTCACACTGGGATTTAACAATTGGTTCTTCCAAACCCTTGGATATAACCTTCCACTACACAAAATATAGTGTTTGGAACTCATAGTATTCTAGGTATGATCTGAGGCAAAATATAGTGGGATTTTCACATCATTGCTTTTCTCCTTGTATCTCTTTTAATGTTCTCTGTTTTTTTGGCTAATATATCTTGCTATTGATTGCTAGCTTATATTCCACTAAAACTTTTAAATCTTTTTTCAGATGACTTGCTCTCTAGTCACACTTTTCCTATTTTATTCCTGTGAAGATAATTTTTGAACCTTTACATTTATCTCTATTAAATTTCTTTTGATTTGTTGTTTTCTTTTTAGATTTTTCCCTAATGTTGCAGCTCTAGACTTTTTGGGTCCTGATCCTGTTAGCTGCCCCTCCAAGTTTCATGTCTTCTCTCTTTAAATTTACTAAGTATATCATCTGTGTCTTTAGCCAAGTAATTTATAAAAACAAATAGAATGGGACCAAGAGCTGAGACCTAGGACACTTCACTAGAAACCTCAGTCCAGGTAGACATGACCATTTAATGGATTCAGTCATTCCATTCATTCTGAATCTGCCACACTGTATGCTCCTTTAGTCCACATCCCTTTATCTCTTTCATAGACTATCATGAGAGATTTGTCACACACTTCTTCTCTTCAACTGCTATTCTATTTAGCCAGAGAAAATTTGGGGAATCAGCCTTCATCTAGTTGATTGTTCCCTGGAAAATTTTTGCTGCTTACTCCCTCAAGGAAAGGGCCTTTTGGATACAGGGTAGAGTTGTTACTCTATGTCTCTTTTATCTCTCAGGTAGAGACCATCTCAGACTCTGACACAGAGACAAGAAGCCGGAGAGAATTCCACTCCATTGGGGTACAGGTGGAGGAGGACAAGAGGTAAGTTAAGGGGGGAGTCTCCTTCTTCCTCATTCTTCATCTTCTATCTCTGGGAGAAATGTTGAGTTAGGGCAAAGATTGTTGACTCCTCATTATAGAGAAAGACTGATTTACCTCCGACATGTGACTACTAAGTTCCACTTTTCCTCCTCTCGTTATAAAGAGATGGCAGTATGTACTGAGAGTAATAATGGCCAAGGGCAGCAGTCCATGTCATTTAATAAATCAACAGATTTTATTTTTATTTATTTATTCTAAACTTAGTAACCATTAACAAAACCAAATGATTATTAACATCACCACAAACTCTTATTATTTATAGTCCCAATCAACACATTTTTATCAATGTCTCCTGCGTGCTCAATTGTGTATCAGGAGACAAAGCAAATTTGTTATGGTAACTGTTCAGATCTCACAAGGTACTGGCAGGAAATAAACCAAAACCTGAACAGGTGCTAGAGTATAGCTAAGTGATAAACTGTTGTTCCAATCTTAAGGGCTATTCAGTTCCTGAGAAGGGAGTAGTCAAGGAAGGTTTCTAGGAGGAGGAGACATTTGAATTGGGCTTTGAAGGAAGTGTAACAGTATGAATTCAAATGTTATGCCCATTTTGCAGATCAGAAAATTGAGATTCCTTGGGGTGTGGTAAGGAAGTGTCCAATATTATATATCTAGTAAGCGTCTGGTATTTCAAACTAGGTTTCCTGCCTCTCAGTGCAGGGCTCTTTCTATTACATCATATTGACATGCAAGGACAATGGCACATTTACAGAAAAGCATGGAGACTAACTAGGTTGGAGTTGGGGGAGGTTTAAGAGGGTAGAACTGCAAAGATGGGGACAGTTTGTATTGCTAGGGCCTTGAATGCCAGGTTAAGAAATTTGAATTTTATCTTGTAGGAAATACTTTGAATGGAGGAGGGACCTAGTCAGACATGCCCCTTAGCAAGATTATTTGGGCAACTCCCTGAAGGATGGAATGGAGAGGAAGTGAGACTGAGTCAGGGAGACGGCTCAGGACCTAGTCCATGCAGGAAGTGATGAAGTCCTATACTGGAATGGTAGCTGTGTGAGTGGAGAGGTGGGGGCGGATGAGATGAATAGGAAGGTTTTTTTAGAAGAAGAATCTTGGCAACAGCCTGGGTGAGGGAGAGGGAGGGGTCAGTGAAAATCTGGAGGTGAGTGCGGGGACAATAATGTTACAAGATCAGCCACTGTCCCACCCCCAGGCTGACTGGGCGTCCTCCCGTGGTCCTAGACTGACCCTCCCCGGTGGACTCTCCACCCTTGTCCTTCCTTTTCCCCCAACTCCATTTCCATTTCAGGATCCAGGGCGGATTCCCCTCATCCCTTTTTGGCTTTAGGGTGTGGGGGAGAGTCGGGATGCCACAAGGCAGAGATTGGAGACTGAATGCCAGCAGCACATCTCTCCTTAGGTGCTGTGGCCTCCATCCAGGGCCGGTCGCCATGGTGACAAGCTCCCAGGCAGCTGCAAGGGAGGAGGGGAGGAAAGGAGATAGGGAGGGAACTACTGGGTGGGGAGCAGAAGGGAGCCCTCGCTCCCAAACCATTCTTGTCTACAAGGCAGCCTGGGTGGGACTAAGGAATCAGAAACCCATTTCTGTCCCTGCCTGTCTCCCACTCCCCACTTGCCTGCATCCTTAACATTGTGCTGAGATCATAAGTTCCTAGGATTCATCATTGGAAAAGCCCTTCAAGATAACCTAACCCAAAGCCTAACTTTTACAGATTAGGAAACTGAGGCCCAGAAAAGTTATTTGACCAAGATCATAACACTATTAGCAAGTAGCAGAAATGGAATTCAAAGTAAGCTTCTTTGAATCCTCCTGGAGGACTTGTTTGTTAGGAAAAGTCCTTCCCAGACTCTCTGCATTCAATATGGCAGACATTTCGTGTATACCCAGTGCTAGGAGTATGGAGAAATGTGAGCCACAGAATATCAGAGCTGGAAGAGGCTTTGAGGAATGTTTGCCTTCTCTGTCTCTCTATCCCCCCACATGTACATGCACACACACATACACATAACACACATCTACACGTGTACACACATGTACATGCACACACATGCCCTATCACCAAAGAAAAGAAAGTGGAAGCAAAGTTCAGTGACTCGCTTATGCTTATGGTGAGTTGGCAGCAGAGCCTGGACTAGAACTCAGGTCTCTCGGAAAGGGGATTTTTCCTTGTGCTGTAAGAAAAGAGCTTGAGTTGGGAAATAATGATTCATGAGTTAAGATGGAAAAAGCCCCGGATTGGGATTCAGAAGACCTGGGTCTGAATTCCCTCTCTGCTATTCACAGCTTATATGACTTTGGAAAAGCCACCGAAACTCTCTGGGCTCCCTGTCCTTATTTTTAAAATAACAGGCCTAGCTGGGCCTTTTTCAGGCAGAGCCCATATGGCTCCCTTTCCCTAGGAGGCCCACATTTCCTTCCAGCCTTCTCCTTGTTCCTTTTGGCTGGAGTGGATCCTGGGAAGAGGGAGGAGTGTCTCCGGGATGTAGCAGGGTGGGCTTGGGTTGCAGAAGGGCAAAGAGCGAGGTCTGGAGAGGGAGGTGGCAGGACCTGAGGGAAGAGGATGAGAAAGGAGAGGAGAAGAGGGAGGGAGGGCTTTGGAGTGTGTCTAGGGGAGATACGGGAAGAGGACATGCTGAGGTAAACTTAAGGGGATGAAGAAGAAAGGACCCGGTTAGGGATAAAATGCCATATGACTGAGAGGCAACTGTGGGCAGGAAGAAAGGGCAGGACCTGAGGCTTTAGACTAGGTGACCAGGGACAGAGAGGGGCAAATTTGCAGGGCTTTTGAGGGAAGACAGCTCAGCAGACAGCTGAGATGACTGATACCCATCTCTGGCCAGGCGGGCCCGGTTCAAGCGTTCCAATAGCGTGACTGCTGGAGTACAGGCAGACCTGGAGCTGGAAGGCCTGGCTGGCTTGGCGACCGTAGCCACGGAGGACAAGGCTCTGCAGTTCGGCCGCTCCTTCCAGCGGCACGCTTCTGAACCCCAGCCGGGGCCGCGAGGTCCTGCCTACTCTGTCTTCCGCACCGTCCACACGCAGGGCCAGTGGGCTTACCGCGAGGGCTACCCACTGTCCTATGAGCCTCCTGCCCCGGATGGGCCGCCCGGCTCCGGCCCGGCCCCTGCTCCGACTCCGGCTCCAACTCACGGTCGCCGAGACTCGTGGATGGAGCGTGGCTCCCGCAGCCTGCCCGACTCCGGCCGTGCCTCCCCCTGCCCCAGGGATGGCGAGTGGTTCATCAAGATGCTACAGGCAGAGGTGGAAAAGATGGAGCACTGGTGCCAGCAGATGGAGCGGGAGGCTGAGGACTATGACCTGCCTGAGGAGAGTAAGTGGGCTGCCCATGATGGGGGGGATGGGGCATGTCACCAGGAGCACAGGGGATGGAGCACTGGAGCTGGAAGTAAGCCTCACTTAACAAGTCCCCTTCCTGCCTCAGTTTCTTCATCTGTAAAATAGCACCTACTTCCAGTGTGGTTGTGAGGATCAAATGAGGTAATATTGTAAAGCATTACATGAATGCTATTACTGTTTTAGTGACATGTAGACAACTTTGGGTTAATTTTGAGTGAGGACATGGGGCTGCATGGGTTAACCATATGGGTTATGGCTGGGTTTGGGGAGGTATCACTCCATTTCTGACCAGAGTTTTCCTTCTTCCAATATCTGGCTCATTGCAGCATCACTTTATCATTGCTTTGGTTTGGGAGATATAGTTAAAAGCACCCCCTCTCAGGAGCCCTTAGTCGGAGGTGGCTTGTGAAGAATGGTCAGAGCTATAGCCTAGCTGAGGGCTTCAGCTTTGAGAAAATTACCTCTGGGGCCTTCCCCAGAGGGACTTGCCTTCTGCTCACAAATTCCTTTATGCTAGAATCTTTCCAATTCCGCAAACTCCGCTGAATTCACAAACATTTATTAAGCATAGGAACAGGGCTTGGCTCAGGGGATGATAACAATGAGGAAGCAAATCACATCCTTTGTCCTTGAGAAGTTTCCCATTCTTTAAGCTTAGCTCGTACAAGACGTCTAAACTTGGTTTGAGGGTACTAGGATCCTGTGATTTCTGGTTGTTCCTGTCCTATTGTCTTGGAGGAAGGGATCATCCCATATGTAGCTTTCATTGTTTTTGTGATATAGTCATCATTGCCAAACCTTTTCATGTTCTCTGTGCCCAACTCTCCCCAAGCAATTCACAGAACAGTCTGACACACATGACTTTTTTAGGTACATATACCATACAATGCACAAACCCTGGAGCCACATTGTTTTGCCACAGGGTTGTTATCTGACTCTTTCTTTTTCTTTTCCCTTATTATGAAAGTAATTACTTCTGAAATAATACTACTGATAGCATCAACTCACAAGTTTTGTTTTTTCCTGCTTTGTTTGTTACATTGGAAGTACTAGCATGAGAGAGAAGGAGTGATTTAGTCTGGCCATAACTGCTGTCCTCCCATGCTCATGTTTCAACTTTCTTCATGTGGGGTTTCATTTCCAAGCCCCTGACCTTGTCAACCCCTAAGTTTCTATTATATCTAAATTCTGATGATATCCCCCTTTTCTATCACTGCCATTTTCCCTCTGGGTGCTCCAAAAAAATCACTTGCTCATTACTGTCTCTCTTTGAGAGAAAGAGGAGAAAGAAGACCTTGTTTAAAATATTATTAGTGTTTTCCATCACCGAGAAAGGATAAATCAGCCTGACACCCACCTGATCCCCCAAGAAACTCCTTTCTTTACAGACTCCTTAAGACCTCCCTCTTCCTTTTTATAGGGGAGATATGGTTATAGGCACATGAATGATGCAACTACCCTCACAAGGTCAGAATGAGTGTAAAACAGGATTTTCATTCCCTGATGTCAGTGTTCATATAATTCCCACTGCCTGGTCCTCTGCAGGTTCCCACATAGACACGAAGGAAGATCTTATAGACTCTGCCTTCAAGAATCTTTTGGGAGACAAGATATTCGCACATGAAAGTTTTTTTTAATCATACCATGTTGGATTTGGGAAAGTCCTTAGAGATCATATTCTCCCACCTCCTCATTTACTGAAGAGAAAACTGAGCCCAGAGAGAGAGGAGCTTAAGTGGAATCACATATTGTTAGTGGCAGGACTGGGACCAGAATCTTGTATCTACTGACTTCCAGCCTAGGATTCTCCAAAATCTCTTCTGCCAGTGTGGATACAGTTTCAGAAAATGTTTCTTCTCTCTGAGGGAGTCCTACTTTCTCTCTGAGAGATAAGCAGATTGTGACTGAGGACTGATCTGCGAGGAATGATGCCATTTAGTTCATGGAAGGAGTCATTCATCAAAAAGCATTTATTAAGCACTTACTATGTGCCAGGCACTATGCTAAGCACTGAGCATGCAAGGAAAGGCAAAAATTGTCTCTGTCCTCAAGGAGATTACATTCTAATGGAGAAGCAACATATATAAACAAGTAGGTTAGAAATAACATATATACAGAATAAATGGAAAGTAATCTGAGAACAGGCATTATCATCTGAAGGATCAGTAAAAGCTTCCTGTAGAAGTGGGACTTGAACTGAATCTTAAAGAAAGCCAGGAAGACCAAGAAGGAAACAGAGAATCTAATGAAAGCAACAGAAAAAATCAAGGTTAAAGAGGGGAAAGGAGGACCAGGAAAAGAGCAGTGTCACCAAAGCCATGGTAAGGAAATACAGTTAGGAGGGAGTATGCATGTCAGATGTCAGATGTCAGATGTAGCATAGAAGTCAAGGACGATGAGAACTAAGAAAGGTCATTGCTTTTGGTGATTAGGAGGTCATTAGTGACTTTGGAGGGAAAGTGATGGCTATTCCTAGCCAGGGAGTTTAAGAGCGATTGGATGTTGAAGATGTAGAGTGAGGGATTGGTGTTTGGGGGATTAGAATACTACTCTTAAAAGTGTGATCATAAAAGGAAAAAGAACTGGATAGTAGCAGCTAAGACAAGTGATCTTTCCTCCTCTTTCTCCAAAATAAGCAGAAGATGTGAATATTTGTAGACAAAGAGAATCAGCCAATAAAGAGGGAAAAATGGAGGTGCAGGAGACAGGAGATGTTGAATGGATTAAGATTTTATAGAAAGCAGAGGGTGATGGGATCACAACTGTAGGAAGGGAATTAGCTTTAGCAAAGAGGAAAACCATCTTATTTTCTGAGACTAGAGAGAAGAAGGGAGAAGATAGAGGCAGAGAGATAAAAATAAGGGTCAGAATAGACAGTGGAGCTCATCCCAATGGACTTAATTTGCTCAATAGACTAGACTATATGGTGCTTGTGGAAGATCAAGGGTTTGTGGTGAAAAGGGACTAATAAGACAATTGGGACAAACAGTAGATATTAGTTAATTAAGCTTGACCTTTTGGATATGACAGAGATCACAAGTGGGAGAGAATACCTGAAGCTGAGGATAGAGGTATCTTTTTCAAGAAAAATTGATGGCTTTTTTGTCCTTCTCAGTCCTAGAGAAGATTCGGAGTGCAGTAGGCAGTGCCCAGCTTCTTATGTCACAGAAGGTGCAGCAGTTTTTCCGGCTGTGCCAGCAAAGCATGGTGAGTGCCCTTCTTCTCCTCTCGGGCCAGAATCTTGTATCTCTATCAAAGAAGACTTGTGCCTTGACAAAGAAAATGTTTAAACTCTCTCTGTGGAATTGGAATCTGAGGAGGGGGCCCATATTGATGTAAGAGCTTTTGGGGCCAAAAGTGTAGGTCTTGTCAGGGTTGGAATAGTTTCTCCTCAGGCTGCATAATAAGTGCTTGGGCTCCCCTTGAATTTGTCCTGCTTTTCTGATGGATGGGGGTTGAGGAAAGTTTCTCCAATCTTGCCCTAAATCAGGTTCTGGGATATTCTTCTCTTCTCTTACCTTTGCAGGACCCAGCCTCATTTCCTGTGCCCACTTCCCAGGACCTGGCTGGTTTCTGGGACCTCCTACAACTTGCCATCGAGGATGTGAGCCTCAAATTTTTGGAGCTGCAGCAGCTTAAGGCCAATAGCTGGAAACCCCTGGAGCCTGAGGTGGGTGGTCTCAGATAAACTAAGCCTCCTGGGGGTACCTTGAGATACTAAGCCCTGGTTCTTCTTTCTCAGATGCTCTTCTGCTGAATTTCTATCACCAGGGATTTCCTTGGGAAACTTTCTTCTCTCTCATTGACTAAAAACAGCCTCACTTCTCCTGTGACATAGATACACACTCATATTCTAGGGAGCTTGTATAAAGAGGCTTTTGAAAGCTTTATAAAAATTTTGAAGATGGTGGGAAAGCCACTGATTCAACTTTCCTACCACTGCAGAAATCTTCTCTACAGGCTCCTTTATAATTGTCATCTAGTCACTTCAACTAGTTCCATTTCTCCATTTCTCCTTGATTGCTCCCCATAGCAATTAAGAGATTTAGGGCCTTAGAATCATGAGACCTGAGATCAGCTCTTAACATTGATGTCTGAGCCCTGGCATCCCGAGCAGCTAAAAGCAAGCACAGAATTTTTTCAGCTCCATACCTATACACACAGATAAATACCTCTCTGCAGAAAATCCTGCTTTCCCAGAGATACCAGAGAAAAAATCATGCCTCCCCTGAACTAGTGCCCAGTACTCTGCCTGGGAGCAAAATGTACTCAGTCAAGACTGGTTTCTCTGCAGTACAAGGACAGCATATTCCAAGAAGGTAGTTCTGTGGCTTTTTTGAAAGTCCTGCTCTGATGAAAATTCCCACTTAAGCTTTGGGGCAGACAATCAAAAAGGTGCCTAGTAAAGACAATTTGTTTACAAGCTTAACATGTATTCCTTGGGGCACACAGTGTAGTGGCAATTATACATTAGCCCAGTTTCTGCCTTTCAGGAGCTGTTCATAATGGTAGTGCTGTTCAGGACCACTGACAGCTCCTACATGCCATTTCTGTGTTCATTTTCTTCTAGTGATCATTTTATCAACATACATTTATTAAATGTCTACTGTGTGATTGTGTCAAGCACTGTACTAGATGCTAGGGACCCAAAGATCTAAATGAAAAGATCCCTAATTTTTAAGATTTCCCCTTAAACCAACTGGCTTAAGCTTATTCCTTTGTTGGATAACAACAAAGGACAGCTAAGTGACATGGCAGATAGAATATGTTTGTTCTGCCTCAGATACTAACAGACACAGCCTCTCTTGGGATCAGTTTGTTCATTGTTAAAATGGTGATACTTGCTTTGTAGTCTTTTAGTAAGGACCAACTAAGAGAACATGTTTTGTAAAACTTGAAAATATTATGGAAAAGCTAGCTATAACTATATGGGCAGTTAGGTGGTTCAGTGGAAAGAGTTCTGGGCTGCAATCCGGAAGAATTATTTTTGTGAGTTCAAATCTGGCTTCAGACACTAACTAGCTGTGTGGCCCTGGCCAAGTCACTTACCCTTGTTTTTCTCAGTTTCCTCATCTGCAAAATGAGCTGAAAAAGGAATAGAAAATGACTTTAATATCTTTGCCAAGAAAACTCCAAATGGAATCATGGAGAGTCAGACATGACTGAAAATGACTAAACAATAACTATTATAACTTGCATTTTAAGGGAATTCCTTCTTATCTTGAATTGAAATCTTTCTGTAACTGACATGCATAAATTTAAAGCAGAAAGGGACCTTAGAGATCTAGTCACAATTTCCCTTCATTTTACAAATAGGGGAATTGGGGTCCGGGGAGAATATATAATTTGCCCAGTGTTACATGGTTAGTAAGTGGCAAAGATGGAATTTGAATAAGGGAACGTGCCCTTATTCCTATTTTTCAATTCTGGACCCATGTAAAAGAAATCTAATCACTTTCCATGGCAGTCTGCAGGTATTTGAGGTAATGATCATATAATTCATTCATTCAATAACCATTTTATTAATTATATATCAAGCACTGTGCTAGGTTTTGAGGAGATAGAAAAGGTAACTCTGTAACCATCTGCAATAGGAGCTACAGCTCCTGCAGTCATAGAGTCCAATAGAAAGATTGTGGTTACCAGTTCAAAAGGATATGTCTACCCAGGCTCATGCAGGGATAGTAATGATAAACTTGTCCAGTTAGGGAAAATTTCTAATGACCTTTGAGGTAGGTGCATCCCAACACCATTTTAGAGATGAGGAAAACAGAATTCAGAAAGGTGACTTGTCCAGTGTCACACTGCTAAGTAAGTGTTGAATCTAGGACCTGAAAACGGTTCTTTTGGCTCCAAGACCATTGCTTTTTGCTTAGAATACAGTATCTATGCCTTTGGATCCCCTCATTTAATTTTAATGTATCACATCTGGACTCAATTTAGCCCAAGGCCTTTTCTTGTTTTGCTTCCTTCTGATTAGTCTCTCTGCTATATGCAAACTCCCTTCCCATGTCCCCTTAGTACAACTAATCTCTGGATGATTTTAGTCATGGTTCCAGGTACTATCTAGATGGCTTCTGCCTTTTCCCTCATACACCTGGAGGCTGAACATTATATGAAGGGTACTGAGTTTTCTGTCCTGCAGATCCTGACCCTGGGGCAGCCCAGAAGTACAGGACAAGATAATAAAGACATGGCCTCTGCCTTTCTGGTCACTTCCTTTCACCCTATTATTTCAACTTCAGTTATATTATCTTTAAGTTAAACATTACTCTTGGCAATGGACCTCCTTTGACTCTTACATCACTCAGAAGTAATATTTAGCTTAAGGTCCAGCAAAAGCTTGAGCTCTTTTAATATGAACTATTATCCAATCACATCAGTCCCACCCTGTGTGGAAAAGTTGTGTTTTCAAAGTCACACGTAGAAGCTTACCTGTATTACGAGTAAATTCCAAGTCCTCCTATGTCTTATTTTGTTGGATAAGGTGTTTCTAGGCTCTCAAAGGTTTTTGTAGATGCTACCAAGACAGAAAGACTTAGGTACAGGCCCAGAGAGGACCAACCTCTCTATCAAGTTCTCTATCAAGATGTAGAATGGTAAAGATCTGTGTTTGTGGGTGGAGGAGGAGGTAAATTAAATGCTGATGAAATAATGGGTCTTTGAACTATTAAACAGAAGGCACAAATGTCCTCTTATTAGAGTTTGACCCATGACTTCAGCCTGCACTCCACTCCATCTTGAACCTGTCATCCTGATTTTAATCAGCTTGGCATCTAATAAATGGTGTAGTTTGAAGATTATTAGACTTGAAACCGGGAAGGCCTGGATTTGGACTACTTGATGCTGCTACTTTCCACCTGTGTGATCACAACATTCCTGAGTCTCAGTTTCTTCCTCTATAAAATGAGGGTGTTGGACTCTAAGATTCCTTCTAGCTTAGAATCTATGAATTGCCATATCTTTAATCAAGCCACAAATAAAGATAAGCCAGGGTTAGATAAAAAACAGAGCCCTGCTTTGTCTGCAATGTTAACATAAGGGAAACACACCAAGTTACAGAATGAGAAGCAGTCAAGAAGGCAGTCAGCCCTGTGTCCCTGGCATTTTACACTGACTTTTAGAACTATGTTTATGCCATAACTGGCTCACGTAGAGTTGATTGTAGGATTTTATGGGGACAGACGCTGGAAGTTCTTTTGGATGGAGATATTTACCTTCCACAGTCTCTCGAGGTGGGTAGTGTGATACCAGAGAGTACCTGAAGTCAAACACTAGCTCTGATCTTTACAGCTGTGAGTGTGGCCAATTTCTTGAGATTCACTTTTCCTCCTCTATACAGTGGAGATAATAATATTCATACCACTGAACTCACAGAGAGATGGGGAAGAGAGTTTTGGGATCCTTAAAGCTATAGGGAGATATGAGTTAGTATTATCATTCCCTTACCAGTGGTCTTGGTCACAAGAGATGACCATACTCTGGTCTTCAGACTGGACATCTCTTTCTTGATTTTACAACCAACCTTTAATTCTTTGTTGAGAAAGACGATTATTAATCCTTTTTGATAATGCTTTTCCTCATTTTGGTCTCCAGCCCTCAACTGAGTCAATTCTCATTGGCCCCTAGGATTTTGGGGTTAAGACCTGTCCCTTAACTTTAGTCCGGATCAGTTCATGGGGAAAAGATCAAAAGGTCAAAAAAGGTCTTGGACGCCAACAAGCATTTCTGGCTAATTCTGAGAATTCAAAGGCAGGCAAAAACACAGTGCTTGCCTTCATGGAACTGACATTATAAGGAGAGAACATAAGTTGACCATATATACATGATACATATGGTATGTGTATATATGTGTGTATTTATTACACATGCATATTATACGTACAATACACACACACACACATATATATGTGTATATATATATATATATATGTATTTATACACACACCCATATATATGTATGTATATAAATGGAAGACACCATAGAGGGAAGGCATTGGGGTAGGAGAGAAGGAAGGATGAAAGGATCAGACATTTTGTGTAGACACAAAGGAAAGCTAGTAGAAACTATGGGAAGGCAAGTTCCTTCTTCCTAAAAAATCAGAGCTATCTAACAATGACTCCCTTGTCTGGAAGCTTGTAGGGAACCCTTCATGTTTTAAGATCAATCATTCCCACTGACAACCACTCACTCTGGGATGTCTCAGGGTCATCTCTAAGTCGTCTTTGCCTTGGGTATACTCTTGACATGGGAGAAGTAGTGAAGTGGGGACAGGTAGTCCCTGCCACCACCCAAGGCTTGCCTCTTTCTTGGGATTATTATGATTTGGAGAGGATCTTGGTCAATATCTGTCATAATAACTCCTGTTTTCATCTGTCAAGTTTTTCTGTGCTGAATTTTATCTTTTTTGCTATTTCCTTTTCTTTGTCTCCAACTGTAATGCTCATACCCCTTGAATTCTACCATTCCTGCCCTTCTCATCTGCCCCCAATATGCAAACACTCAGGTCTTCTCCCTTTGATCTCTGCGCCTCACTTCTTATTCTTCCATTCCTGTCTCTTAGCTCTCTTTACCTTCATTTCATCCATCACCCCGGGATCTATGTGATCTTTTTTTCTTCATCCTTTTCTCATTAATTTTTACTGTCTTGTCTTCAGGTATGTCCCATCCTTACGTTTCCAATTTTTGTTTTCCTGTTTTGAAGGCTTCTCATCCCTTCCTTTTAAGTTTTCCTGCTGTCTACCTTCATCCTTCTCTTTCCACTTTCCCCTCTCATCTTTCCCCTTCAGTTCTCTACCCTCTGCTTTATTTCTCCTATCTGTGTGTCCCTGTCTCTCTCCACTGCTCCTGTTTCTGCTATCTTTCTCAGTTCTGTACCCTCCTTGTATCTCAGGTCTCTTTAATCTTTCCCTGTCTCTGCCCCTCAGTGAGATTTTCTACTTTCTTTCTCCCTTCTTCCCTCCCTCTCTCCCCCCTCTTTAATGCTCTCATATTTTCCTACTCACTTTCTCCCTTCCCTTGGGTCTTTTAGCTCTTTCTTCATCTTTGCCCCTTGGGTCCTCTTGCTTTCTTCCCACTCCCGTCCCTTGTGTCTCTCGCTCTCCATCCTCCCTGCCTCTCAGGTCTCCGTGCTCTTTCACTATCACCACCCCTGGAGTCTCCTTCGTCAGAGCCCCTCAGGAACCTTCCCCTCACCCCAGCCCCTGCCTCCTGAGTCACGTTGTTTTCTCTCCCTTCGCAGGAGGAGAAGAAGGTCCCTCCCCCGATACCAAAGAAGCCCTCTCGGGGGCGGGGGGTCCCAGTGAAGGATCGCTCCCTGGACTCTGTAGACCGGCAGCGGCAGGAAGCTCGGAAGAGGCTCCTGGCAGCCAAGCGGGCAGCCTCCTTCCGCCACAGCTCAGCCACAGAGAGTGCGGACAGCATAGAGATCTATATCCCCGAGGCCCAGACCAGACTGTGACCTGCCAGACCCTGCCCGAGGCCCTGCCCGCCTGCCACCTGCGGCCCCTTGTTTTCTATCTGTACTGTACATACACAGCGTAGAGGTCACTGTGATATCGGGGCCCTCCCAGGGCAGAGGTGGGCCCAGCCCTCTGTGTCCCCCCAGGAAGCCCCACGGCCCCTTGCCTTCCCAGACCCTGGCCTGGTCTGGCCCTATCACAGTTTCTGGGTTTGGTTTTTTTACCTTCTGGGTCCCAAGCTAAGACTCCTTTGTGGGGGGAGGAGGGGAGTCCTCCCCCCCAAACACACACCTCCTCACCTAGAACTACCCCCTCGCTTCCTTTCCCCTCTGGGCCAGGGTCCCCTTCTCTGCTTTCTCCTCCACTGGCTGCCTCAGGCACTATCTCTGCCATCCTGTCCCCTTCCCTGCTGGGCCGGGCCGGGCCAGGCCCCCCGCCCTTCAGGCTCCATGTCCCCCCCTCCCCGCGGGGCTGGGCTTCGTGGGGACTGAGCTTTGTGGCTTTTAACACCCCCTTTTTATGAAGATTTCTGAACCTCCCCCCAGCAGAGGGGAATCCCTAAACCCAGCCACCCACCCTAACAGGCTGGGATAGGATCCCCGCCCTCCCCTGCCAGGCCTGCTGGGGACCACAGTGGCTGGACCAACCCAGGAGATGCCATGCCCCATTCTCCACCTGCTGCAGGGAGGGGAGGGTGCTGGGAGAGGCGGGAGGCTTCCCCTCCCCCTCAACTCCCATTCCCTGGACCCACCTTGACTATACCAGGAGGAATAAAGCGGCGGTGGAAGCATCGCCCAGCACAGGAGCCATGCTCTTATGCTTCTCTTTCAGCAGGGACCCCTTTTTGCCCACTCTCCCTCCATGAGGAGCCTCCCGTATCCCAGGGCCCGGAGCATCTATTTGGTGGGCCTGTGTGTGTGCGCGTGCATGTGTGTGCGCGTGCGTGTGTGTGCGCGCGTTCGCGTGCTTGAAGGAGGTGCAGCAAAGGCCTGGACACCAGATTTTTCTCCGGACAGGAACCTTCCTGTGTCCTTTTCCTCCCTTCCCTCTTCCAGTCAGGGCCAGGCCTTTCCCTGCTCCAGACTAAGCCCGGATTCCCCGTTCATTCTAAGCCCAGGACGATCACCGAGATTCCTAGTCCAGAAGTCTCGGCCAAAACCCATCCCTTCCCCCAAGGCCCGGCTTCCCCACGGAGACCGCCTCCTGGGCAAGGCCCAGTAGGAAGGGCCCCATCCTGTCCGCCTGAGGGCCACTTCCCTCTCGTCTGAAGCTCCGGCCTTGACAACTGCTACTGCCCACTGTCAGGGAGAGGAAACTCTGCAAGGCCAGGGCCACTTGTGGAGCGGAGCGCTCCGCTCCGGGGGCCAGCAGGCCTGGCTTGGGGCCTGGGCCGCCGCTGTGGGACCGTCGTCGTGGGCCGGTCCACAGCTTACAATGAGGGGGGAGTGGAAGGGCGCTCTCGAGTCTCTTCCCCGACTACATTTTTAAAGAATACCCAACCACGGCGGGCGGGAGGAGGAGTCTACAGAGAACTGGTTTCAGAGACGTTTCTCGTGGTCCCTGGTGCGCAGCTGCCCGTGGGGAATGGGGCTTAGAAAGGAGATGGAAAATGTGCCCGTGAGGTCTCTTCCTTGGGCTCCATTCCACGTGATGCAGCTAATAGGAAAGAGAGCAGGGAGACTCGGGGCTGAAGCCGGGGGACGAAACCAGGATGAGGAGAAAGCTGGGACACTGGGGGGTGGGGGGAGGTTGAGAGAGACAGTGTCACGTGACAGGGAGAGACATCCCGCCTCTGGAGGTCAGAGGGTGCGGCTCATCACAAGCAGCCTCCCACAGGCCTGGCTGTAGGGGGACGGCCCGAAGCTGGGATTACCCCTCGCGGGGTTTCAGACTGATGCTCAGACTCTCCCATTCGAGCATCTCCCCAGAGGGAGAAGTTGCTAGGGGAGACGGACCTGCCGTTTGAGGGGGGGGGGGGAAGCTGATCCGGACTCTCCCGCCGGGGCGGCCACCGGCGCGTTTGGGAGGAGCGGCCTGGCACTGCGGCCTCCGTCACCTCGCCTCGGGCAGGCTGGGCGCGGCGGCCGCGGGGGCGTTGACGGCCTGCGGCGCCGTGAGGGCCCCCGGGTGACCCTGCTATCGCGTGGATATAGGAGGTGATTCTGTGCCCCGCGAGTAGGCAGGCAGGCTCTTATCCGAGCGCTCACCAGCAGGCACTGCGCCCTCCCCGGGGACTCCAGCTCAGACCTGGCTTCTCCCGCTCTAGGTGCCCAGTTGCCTGGAGGGCTGTACCACGTGCCCACCCATTCATAAATCCCCGGGGCTCGGAAGGTCCCCTGCCGTCCGCGCCACACCGCTAGGTGGCGCTGTCGCCTTCCCTCCGAGAGACGCTGGCAGTGCCGGCGCAGGCGCAGGCGCAGGCGCCGGAGCCCCACTCTCTCTCCCCCTGCAGCTTCCCGGAACCTGACCAATCCGTTCTCTGCGGGTGGGTCCGGCCCCGCAGGCCGCTGGGAGCGGGGTGGGGGTGGGGAAATCTGCGCAAGGCCTGCTGGCGGGTGGAGGGGGTGCAGAGCAGGGCCCGGAACAGGGCCTAGAGGCACAGGTGAGCGCGGGACTTCCCGGGGCGCGGGGAGTGTATGTGTGAGTGCCGGGAAATAGGGGAGTTCCGGCTCCAGCGGTAGCCGCAGTGCCTCTCTCTTCCCCCCCTCCCCCCGCTTTATGACCTTTGCCCTTTTGCCTGGCTCAGTTACTATGGCAACCTTGGGGGATTGTGTGTGTGCGTGCGGAGTGTGTATGTGTGTGTGTTGGGGGTGGGAAGAGGAAGCCTCGGCTCCAGCCGCTGCCGGGCTGTTCCTCCCCTGCCCCCTACTCTATCACCTTTGCCCTGGCCTCCCAAGGTTACCATGGCAACCGCCAAGGGGCGGGACAAATCCCGGATGCTCCTGGAGTTTTCCCGCCTCAGTTTATCGAGGTGTTGCTCGTGCCAACCCCGAGACCCGGAGAGTTCCCGGCTCGGCCCCGCTGGTGACACCCAGAGGCCACGCTCTCCCTCGGAGGGAGCGGGAATGTTGGGTCCGGAGAAGAGAAGGCTGAGAGCCGGGGTACCCGGGCCACTCTTGTCGTTCCTTGGAGGGCCAAAGCTCCTCAGCGCGGCCCTTGGAGCCACATCGTAGGCGCCTAATAAATGCTTACTGACTTAAACTAGAATCTGGAACTCTGGGAGGTGCGGAGCAGGGGAAGGAATTGGCCAAGGGGCCTATCTTGGGTGGGGGTGGGGGAGCAAAGCTCACCTCTAGTGGAATGGGATGCCTCCTAAGGTAGTGATCTCCCCATCGCTGAAAGTATTCAACCCCGTGTTGGGAGTCCTATAGAAGAGATTCCTGTCCAGAGCAATGACTAAAGATTCGCACCCAGGTCCTGGACTGTCGGAGGGGGCGGGTCCGCCCTGTACCCCTGCAAGAAGCCCAGCGGCCCCTGTTGGTGTCCTTGCTCGTTGATCGTAGCGGGAAGGGACCTCCAGAGAGCCCCTTGGGTCCACCCTTCCTGTTCCACTTCTTGTTCCCTTAGGACATCTGGACAACCCGACCCTTTGGATCACTTAGTAGGCACCGAATAAATACTTCCCTCCCCTTGTAAGGAGGGAGGGTCGGGAGAAAGGCGGGGCTGGATTCTGAGGCTTTGAAAGCACTTAGCACCGCTCTGTAGTTTGAGATTCCCCCCCTCCCCCACATATCCTCACTTAGAACTAGGCCTGCTCATCTTTGGGCCGTAACAAAGTCTTGTTCCCCACTAATGTGGTGTTCCTGGTAAGAAGGGGGAGAGGAGTGCTAACATCTGGCACCGAGTCAGTTTAATTCTGGAAGCATCGATTAACCCCCTACCACGTGCCAGGCCTTTGCTAGGTGCTGTGGATACAAATAAAAAAATGAAAGTATCTCTGCTTTGGAGGGGCTTCAGTTGGGGCCTGGCAGGAAAAGCCAGGTTGTGTGGCAGGTCTCAAGAAGCCAGTCAGTCAGTGAGCAATTATTAAGTACTTGTTGTGTATGCAGCACTCTGCTGAGATCTAGGAACACAGAAAAAGTCAAAAACAGGGTGGGGGGGGGGACTGAGGTCAAAGATCTGGTTGGATAAAGGTGGGAAATAGTTATCGGAGCAAGCCTTGAAGCTGAAGGGAGGCGTCCCTTGGATTGGTTCTGACCTCAGCGAGTTCTGGCCTTCGGGGCAGATCCTTTATAGAAGCTGGTGGAGGCAGATTACAGGAAAACCTCCCGAGCTGTGCAAGTGGTGGCTGAGTGGGCTTGGAGGAGAGAACCCTTAACTCCTCTGGGTATCTGCTAAGCTCCAGAGGGAATCTTCTGGTTATTGACTTTTTTCTCTATGACTATAGTGGGGTCAGGAAGGCTAGCAAAGCAGTCTGCATCCTCGGGAGAGGGCTTTTAAAGAAAACAGCACTGTCTTGTATTAGAGATTGGACCTTGTGTCAATACTGGGCACGGGTTTTGGCTGCTGCACCTGAATAAAGCTGTGATATTGTTGACAAAAGATACAGGAAAAGCAGCTAAAGTAATTATGGGAGTAGAGGAGCATCTGCAGGATTAAATTAAAGGCCTCCAAAAGAGGAAGGCTGAGAGGAAGTACTTGGCTAAACGGGGGAGAGTAAAGTTGGGGCATCTTGACTGTAGCAAGTCATGTAGACCAAAAAAAAATGTACTTTTAGCAAGGTTTTAGGTATGATGGCCCCATTGTTAACTGTGGGGTTATTTGGAAACTGCCTTTCTTTTTTGAATTGTTGTAAACAAATCAACTCTTGGCCCTCCTGTGAGAAAACAAGCAGCGGACTGCGGAGACTGATGGCATGGCCTATCTGGGCATTGTTGTGTCCTTAGCTTACTTGAGGACTGGTCTGCCTCTTTAGGGGAGCTTGAGACTTCTCTCCTCTTAATCTAGCACTGACTAAGACAATGGACCTCAGGCCCTAGGGTGCCCCCTAAGTGTGGCTAGAGAGTGGTTGTGTAAATGGAATACAGGATCTGAGCACAGGGCTGTTCTGCCTTCAAAAATGAAGCAAATCTCTCTTATTCACAAAGGTTTAGTGCTAGATTAGGATCCTGGCCTGTTGTACCTTCTAGTTAATGGAAAGTGATCATGTACTAGGGCTGGGTTTGAGAGTAACTACTCATTATTCCCTGTAATTTTTGCGGGTCAGAGGGAGGGAGTGATGAGGATGGTTTTTGGATTGAGAAGTCCCTTTGAGGAGGAAGAGAAAGGGAGGATGGTAAAATGCTTAAGAGCGGTTGAGTGTCTCCACCCTGCTCCACTCAGGCTTATTGGACAGGATTGTGAAGGTAAGAATTAAGAGCAGGTTGAATCTTCTTTTGACCACATGATAGAGTTGGAAATTGCATTTTTGGAATAAAACTTAGCTGTTTACCTTTCCTTTGTCTTCCTTAAAAATATAATTTAAAAGATTAGCCTAAGTTCTGGTGATTTGATTTTTTTCTGATAAAAGGAAATTGATCTGTCATAAACAAGTATTTGTTGAGCACCTGGAAAATATGAAGTTAAAGGACAGCTAAATTAGAGGGCTCCTTCACCGAGTCCTCCCAGTGATTTTGAGAGCCCTGACAGTAGTAGTTATCACAAGGGACACGGAACCCTTTAAGTTTAATACTTTGCCTCCACGATTTCACCTTCAGCAGATGACAGTCTGTCCCTAATGTTGTCTCATACCATCTTGCAGATGCCATGTGGCCTTTATTTTGGACAGCGTTTCGAGCCTACGCTCCCTATGTCACGTTCCCTGTGGCCTTTGTGGTGGGGGCTGTGGGCTACCACCTGGAGTGGGTCATCAGGGGGAAGTCGCCCCAGCCTATAGAGGAGGAGAAGAGCATCTCAGAGCGCCGGGAAGACCGAAAGTTGGAAGAGCTGTTAGGCAAGGACCTCACGCAGGTGGTGAGCCTTAAGGACAAGTTTGAATTTGCTCCCAAAGCTGTATTGAACAGAAATCGTCCTGAGAAGAGCTAATGGAGGGCCCTTCCGGGAGCCTGTGGAAGTGGCAGTCCGTGGCCACCATCTCTGCCCCAGCCTTCCTAGACCCTGCGTAGGATTCTCTCTGCTTCTTGTTCCAGCCGTTCTCCTCCTCCTCCCTTTCCAGCCTCCCCCCCCTTCCCTTTTCTTCCTCTTGATCGCCAGGTTGGTTCCACCAATCTCCTTGGGCATTTTGCTGCTACCATCCGATGATTAAGCTGCTGTCCAGCCTGAGGAGAGGCACTATAAAAGAAAACTCGTGTTCCCGGCGAGGGAGGATGCCCTTTGTCTCGTGGTGACTACAACTGCTTAAGTTTCCTGAGCTTGGAACTCTGTTCGTGGGAAGCCAGCTTACAAGGGAGTTATCCTCACCATGGCCCCAGGATGAGTTGGCATTGGCCCTGGGACTGGCCTTTGATGACTAGTGAAATACCAGCTGTCAGTCTTTGGGGGGAGTTTTGAGTCTGGCTTCGTGTGAGCACAACTGGAAGCTTTTGTCTCCTTCCAGAGGCTGTGTAGGCCGGTGGGATGGTGCTGGCACTCCTGGGCCCAGACTGCATTGGAGTGAATTCTAAAATCAGTCTGTCTCTTCTCCCATCCCCTCCCCTCCCATTCCCTGTTCTTATTTTTCCTGGAAACTCTCCCTTTATGCCCTGGAAGGGGATGTATTCCCAAGAGAAGGAGAGCGTGAGCTGTGAGAGGGAGGCCAGTTGTTCCCACTGGGAGGAGGGGGAGCATCTCTCTGTTGAATTTGCTTGAAAACACCCCCTTTCCTGTAGAGTACAATCCAATTAAACTGGATCCTGAGAACCATGCTGCCTCTATTCTCCCTGCTGGTGTGATGGTGGGATACGCACAGGGTGGAAGACCATCAGTGACTGAGAAAGGCTGCAGCCTGAGCCATTGCAGGATGAGCAGCAGCTGTTTTCCCAGAATTTCCTAGCAGGTCCCTGGGACAGAGTGTCCCAAACTACATTAACCATACTACATTTTAGTGGTTGTGATCAACTCTAGTCACCAAGGGCCTGGAGGGACCAAAAGGAGTCAGGGAGATTTGGGGGAAATAGAGGAAATTGTTTCTCATGCTATCAAGTTGCTGCACTTGATAGCAGCATATAATTTATAAGCTATATACTGTTCTGTCTAATATTAGTCCTTTGGTCAGCACCATCCCAGAGACTGAATTAGTCATCTGGGAGGAGGACCTGAAAAGTGAGGCCCCTTTTCATACATCGGTCAGAGATTCGAAAATAGGTGTTGGGTTGAAATTTAAGGGGCAGGCAACCACGCTTGTCAAAGGGATATCTCTTATTCCTCTATTAGCATCTATCCTAGAGATTTGGGCTTTGGGAGGGATGATGCTGTTCTCACTTGAGTGAAAGTTTGAAATGGTTGGGGCTGTATTCTGGGAGAGCCGGAGGCAGGCTGCCATTCAGATGGCAGGCATTTATTAAACATTCACCCTGTGCCAGGCTCTGTTTAAGTGCTGGCAGTCTGAGAAAATGCGCCTGCCCCCAGGAGCTCACTTTGTCAGGGGGCAGACAGTATGCAGGCAGCTATGTTCAAATAGGATGTAGGCAGTGTGAGTTGGACATAGTCTCAGGCTGGAGTCATTGGAGCCCTTGCACCATCATCTTGGGGAATTACTGGTCGTGCCCCTGGTCCTGGGAGGGCCTTCCACCTCATTACATCCTCTGTGGCCTGGGGCTCATAAAGCATGGTGGAATTGGGACAATCTGAGGGGAATTTGAGCGGAAGAGGCTGTTTTTAGGCCCTGGAGGCTGGGAGCTGGGGTGGGGGGGGTGTGGGAGTGGGAGGCAAAGAGAAGATTTTATTTTATACCACTTCTCCCCATCTCCCACCCCTTGAATTTGTATGATGGGTCAGGGCTGCCCCCTTGTGGTGGTAGCAAGCACCAGAATGCTTCTGAAATGCATATGATTATAGTTCACTATCAGGAATGTCTCTTAGCAGGAAATTGGGACCCAGAGGGGATGAGACTCATCCAAGTAAATAAAAATGGACGTATAAGCCGAGCTGAGCTTTGCAACCAAGTCCTCCGACCCAATCCAGTGCTCTTTTAATAACTCTGGGATGTTTCATCAGTGGAATAAAATCTGTAAGGGTCACATTCTCCATGGCCTGTTCTGAGTTAGGGACTGGATTTGTGGTTTCTTTGACAGAAGGAACTCCTAAACAAGGCAGGTGCTCACCTTTTTTTTTCAGTTTGTGCCTCTAACAGGTGTTGGCTGTGCTGGCTGCATGGGGCCCACTACACTTCCAAGTGCCTGCCAAACCAGATGAAAATGTAAATGGGAAATATTTAAACAGATACAATAAAACATAGATAATACGAACATGTGGTTTTCTAAGTCAATGTGCGGCTGCAGGGGCTGAAAATAGCCTTCTGTAGAATTTGGTGGCCTTTGTATCCATGTGAGTTTGACCCCCTGGCCTAGAGCAGGGCATCTTAAAACTTTTTCCATGTGCAATCTCTTTTCACCTGAGAAATTTTTTGTTGCTCTAGATATATAGGTGTGTAAAATAGGTATGCAAATCAAAAGTTTTCTTACAATTCATAATTTTTCAACTCCCCCCCCCCCCATTCAGTCATAAGATTCCATATGGTGTATTGAACCACATTGTAAGAAGCTGGGGCTTGGAACACTGAGGAGTTGTGACTTGGCTGAGGTCACTCTGAGATCATATCTCTGTCCACTAAGTCACATTGGTTCCTTCCTTCCTTCTCTCCTTCCTTCCTTCCTTCCCTCCTTCCTTCCCTCCCTCCCTTCTTCTCTCCCTCCCTCCCTCCTTCCTTTCTTCTTTCTTTCCCTCTCTCTCTCTCTCTTTCTTTCATTGGGGTTGAGTAACTTGCCCAGAGTCACACAGCTAGGAAGTATTAAGTATCTGAGGCCAGATTTGAACTCAGGTCCTCCTGACTTCAGGGCTGGTGCTCTATCCACTGCCCCATCTAACTGCTCCCACACATTGGTTCTTAAAGGAATTACCATCTCTCTCCTGAAGTGCTCACTGCTGATTGCAGCCCTCAGTAGATGACTTTGGGCTATGCTGACCTTTGGGATTAGAATCTCCAGATTTTCTCTGGCACTTTGGGAGTCTTATTTCTTAAAAATGTTGCTTCTGTCTTTATAGCTGTCCTGTTTGTTGTCCTTGATCAAATGCTCTTACTATAAGTCTGACCAAGTAGTTCATCCTCTTAGAATCTCAGTTTCTCTTGTCTGTAAAATGGTGATACTTGTGTTGGGTACTGGATTCTACAGGATCAAATGAAACAAATACAAAACATTTCAGTGTGGTAGTGCCTAGAGAGCTGATACTGGAATCAGGAAGACCCAGGTTGGAATCTCACCTCAGATATGTATCGTTTGCCTGCTCCTAGGCAAGTCACTTAAACTTTCTGTGCTCACAGTGACAACCTGCACCAGGAAAGGGAGTTTCCTTACCTCTGACTTCCCTATGCCAGTGAAAGTACAGTTCCAGTTCCTATCCTTTTGTAACCAAAACATACACTTATCAAGCTATTCCCTCAAAATAATTCTGAGAGGTTGTGCAACGATGATGAAAACTCTGCTTTTTAGATGAGGAAAATGACTCCCAGATGGAAGCCACTTGCCCAAGATTAGACATCTAATTAATGACAAAAGCAGATTCAAACTTAGAGCCTGTACCCCAACTCTTATGTTCTTTCTACTCTTAACAGTGATCACTGGAGGCCCAGAGAGGCTGTGTAAAAATCCAAATGATCATAAATCTCTCCAGCACTATAAGGTTCTTTACTAAGGTGTCCTGCCCAGGACACGGCTGGATTCCCATGCTGCTGTCACATCCGTGATTTTGGTTACTCTCCCAAAGTTCCAGTGGGTTTCTATGAGAAGCAGAGTGAGAGCGCTGAGTGGTCAGGGGATCATAAATCTAGAACCAGAAGCTCTCACCCCAGCCCCTTCACTCTAGGGAAAGGAGATTGAAGCCCCCAGTGGCCAGTCATCCAAGGAGATCTGATCCCCTGACTGCAAATCCATTGTCTTTTCCACTGGAGTTAGGACTCGAATGTGCTTTTTCTTGCCTGTTGATTTCCTTCGGGTGCCTTTGTCCCTTTTCTCACCAGTGGTTTCAGTGCACTAGAAACACATCAGGGTTGGTTTGTTGGGGGGGGGGGTCCCTCCCCTTCCCCCACCCTGATTGCGTCCTGGTTGCTCAGCTGATGCTGCAGCCGAGGTTATCCTGTGGAAGCCTGCAAGAATCACTTCCCACTCTGAGCGGCCCTGTGTCTGGTGCTTTTCCACTGTCTCTGCTCCCTTTCCTGTGCCCACTGCTGCATTAACAAGCGGGAGTGTGAGCTGGGCAGTGGCCAACCTCGGGCTGTGGGACCCCTGGCCTTGGGGAGGGGCTTCTGCTGGCCTGGATTCTGCCCTGGCTCCTGAAAGAGCAGCCTCTCCTTTGACTCTTCTTGGCTTCTGCTGTCTTAAAAGACTTCTACTGTGAAAGGGGGTTGAGCTGGGAAACTTACAGAATTACTGCTCACAGGCTCTGAGAAAAATGGTCCAATTTCTGAACAAGAATCCTCCCTATCATATACTTGAACAAAACTTCCGATGAACCTATAGTCTCCCTTTCAGCATCAGACTTTTCCTGGTGTTTGTTTGGTTTTGTTTTTTGGGTCAAGAGTCAGAAAACTCCACCAAATCCAATTAATGTTCTTTTTCCTAGTGTGGAGGTTATCTTAGGTTCTAACAATTCAAACCAATCCAACCTAACAAGCCTTTGTTAGATGCTTCCTGTGTGCCGGACATTCAGCAGCTAGGTAGCACTGTGTATAAGTGTTGCAGTGTTACTCAATAAACATTTATTTGTCAGGGTCTACTATGTGTTGGGAATACAAAAAGTGGCAGAAAATAGTCCTGAGTTCAATGATGCCTCATTTTACCATGTGACCCCAAACGGGCCGGTTAGCTTCTCAACCTTAGTTTGCTCATCTTTAAAATGGGGATAATAGGGATTGCAGAGGGTTCTCATGAGAATCAAATAAGTTAAAGGCAGTGTGGTTTACAAGTCTTAATGCACTATGTAAACGCTGGCTCTTATAATTATTGTGTAGAGACACAGAGGCAAAATTCAAAGTCCCAGCTTTCAAAGAGATTACATTTTCTAGTGTCAAATGAAGTAACAGATATAAAAGCACTTTGAAAAGTGACAAGTGTATTCTTTTTTAAAAAAATAGCTTTTATTGATATTTTCTGTTTCTTATATAACCATAGTATCTCCTAAATCCTCCTCTACCCCTGCAAGAGAGCCAGCCCATATGACAAATAGAATTTTCTTTAGAGAAAAAAAAAGAGCACAATTAATACATCAAGAAAGTCCAAAAATATGTGATACATAATTGTGTGATATTTATAACTAATCTTATGGAAGAATTGAGAAACTTTTCTGGAATAGCACCTTGTGAGTCTGGTGAACAGAAGAGTGAAAGTAGGGGAAGGAGTGGGAGGTGGGGATACAGGCAGAGAAACCCTGGGGCTCAGGGCTTCCAGGTACGCTATTTGTGGGGGAAGACTTCTGGAGAACATTTGGAGGACTGAATACCATATTGAACAAAAACTTCCTCTTTGCTCAAGACTCTCAACCAGCCAGGGGCCTGGAAAGGCACGTTCCTGTAGAGTGGGATGTGATCTGAAGATGCAACCTAAAAGGTTTGGACACTCTATAGTGCCCTCAAGGGAGAGAGAGAGAGAGAGAGAGAGAGTGTGTGTGTGTGTGTGTGTGTGTGTGTGTGTGTGTGTGTGTGTGTGTGTTCTGCAAATGGAAAAAGGCTGGGTGGGTCTTGGGGATAGAAAGGTGGAGTTAGCATCTATCTCTATTATCTGGGTGACTTTGGACAAATCACCATTTCTCTAAGTCTCAGTTTCCCTTTCTGTAAAATGGGGATAATGCTGTTTAGCTTGACAACCTCAAAAGAAAGGTCTAGGAAAAATAAGCTAGTAATTTTGAAGCTATTAAAGGTACTGTCTACAAAAATACCAGATGTTATTGCACCTTCCTAAAACCTCACTAATTTTGACTAATCAGAGTAGAGGCTCTAAAGGAATGAAATTTGGATATTTTAAAATACAAAATGTTGCCAAGTCCTTCAGGAACTTAATTTAATGATATTTATCCTTAGTGTAATGATTTAATACTTTTACACGCTTGAAAACAATTGAGTTTTAGGCTCGTTGGAGTCCAGCTCCAGTGAATACCAAGAGTGTGAATGGATATCCCAGGCTAGGAGAAAGATATGCTTTGCACTCTTTGTTTATTAATCCGAGTGCCAGAGTTTATATGCCTTTTAGGCTAGTGTTACAGTATTACTAGCTACTTTCAGGTGACATATATCTTCCAGGATTAATGCACAATCCATACTTTGACTTTTCAGTATCTACCTTTATCAATACCAAGGTACTTTTCAGCACAGAATTGTAAATAGCAGAGTTGTGAAGCTCATCAGCATCAACAGAAAAGTTGTGATTTTATCAATCCCCAAAACAGTAGCATATGGGAGAAATGATCATACTAATGTATTTACCTCAAGTATGTCTTTAATTCGTTGTTAAGGGGGACACAGTATAGTTAAAATGGCTTGTTCCTGTGGCAGGCATTCTCCATCAAGATTATTCTAAATTTATCCCAAGTTTGTCTTTCAAAGATTGTTAGGGAGATGGTGAGCCAGTAGTTTGAATGGCTTGTCCTAACAGAGCAGTAATATGTGGACCGGACTCTCGCTGTTCATGGATTTATTCAATACTTGCCCTCTACATAGACTAACTTTGTCCCTTTGCCTTTGTTTTAGTTTGCTCAACACAGAGTTTTTCTTTTTCCAAAAATAAAACAAAGGCTTAACTTCAGGGGACTGGATTGTAAGGGAATTCAGCAGAGAAACAGAAGCAAAAAGATACATTTATCCAGCTTTCAATCATAGATATGCTTATTCTATGGCTCATAGGTAGGAAGGAGTGGCCTCTGGGATTTGAATCTCTTGACCAGATTATTACTGACCAGATTATCAGTCAGCAATGAATTGAGGAGTGGGGTCATTCACTGTTGTCTAAGGAGTTTGATCTGTGGGAGTTTCCTGAGGCAGAAAATCTAAAGTCACTGATTTATTGTCAGAACAGAAGCCCCCCTAAAATTAGGGAACCACAAAATCATATCACACCAAATGGAGCTGGAGTATTACAGAGGTTACAGAGCTTGAGAAGACAAACCTTGGAGGATTCTGAATGCCCTTGACAGTGTCTTACTCAGGACTGCATCCTGAGGCTCTGCCTGGATGTGCCAGCTTGATTTTTTGCTGGCTCGGCCTTCCAGGGGGGCAAATGCTGAGAGCCATGGTATTGAGCTCCCGTCATTGTTACAGGTTCCACAGAGTCTGAGGTTGGATTCCCCCCAAATGAGGAACTGAGATGGGTTTGGGGCCCCACTAACCAGGGTCCTGGTAAGACCAGGACTAGTGAAGCCCATGATGAATTTGACCTTGATGACTTTGTAGAGAGAAACAATGTCCTCAGGAAAGCATTCAGGAAACCCTTCATGTAACAGTCATCAAAGCTCTGTCTGTGTCAGCTCAGTGGGGTCTGAGTTATGGGAAACACCGAGGAGTCCAGCAAGAAGCTGGGCCGGAGCCCAAGGAGACTCCTAATGTATTTACCAGGTGGTAAATGTCCGAGTCATTCTGCCTGACCCTGGGGGGCCAGTGGTACGTCCAGTGGTGGATGTTAGAGAGCTGGTTAAGCCCAGCTTCTTAAACTTTGGTTCACAAGCCTATAGGGGGTTTTGTAACAATGTGGGGGTTGCAAAATTATGATGTATTATCAATAAATGCTTAATTTGTATACCTTGGGTCATAAGTAGAAAAAGTTTAAGAAGTCCTGTTTAAAGTAAGAAAAACTTCCTAAAAATGAAAAATGTCCAAGAATGCAATTTACTGTCTCAATAGGCAGTGAGTTTCCCATCAGTGAAGGTGTCAAGTAACAACTAGGTAGGCAAACTCTTTGGGGATCTTATAGGGGATCCTTGCTTCAGACAGGATTTGTTTGGACTAGATGTTCCCTTTGCTTTCTTCCAACTCTGAGAGGCTAAGATTCTGCTGAACTCACTAGGCTCCTAAATTCCCTTCTGGGACCTTAGGGGTAGAGTGGGTAGAGAATTGTTGGTCAATAATTTCTACTGTGCCTTGATTTTCATATTATCCTTTTTCTTGGGGGAGAGAGAGATAATGATTTAGTATAGGAGAAGCTTTCTATCTCTGATTCCTGCGCTTCCCCTTTTCACCCCCTCCAATTTCTATAGGAATGAGAATCTTAAAAAGATTAGGGGCCTTGGTCCATGGGACAGGCCCTCAGCTTCCTCTAGTTTTCCCATTTCCTCTGGAAATCTGGGATTAATTCTCTTATATTTACTTAATGCCTTCCTGTCATCCTCAAAGAGCTCAAAGAATTCTAATCTTCCCCAGAGAGAACAATGCTGATTCTTTTCAATTTATGGGTGGGGAAACTCATGGCTTTCCAAAGAGAAACTTCAAGTGGGGACGTCAGTGTTCCTCTTGAACTAAGGAGAAAACTTGTCCAAAGACACACAGTCAGAACTGTGGCTGGGGGGGGGGGCCTCATTTGGACTATGGGGGTGCCACCAAGCACCATGTTAGAGTACATGCTCTCTCCCCATTGGTGGGACTCTGGCAGCAACCCAGCAACCAATGCTTTAGCAGTAGAGAGAGCTTCCTTTGTGTCCCCAACCTGTAGGAACCCCATGGCCTGTCCCTGATTGTTCTGGTTCTGAGTTAGGCCTGGAGGCCGGACTAGAACTCCTCTGTCCCGACCTTCCTTGGCTGGCCCAATGGTAACTGGATTGAGCCTGTGCCCAGCGATGTCCCTTCATCACTACCCTGGCTGGGAGCCCCGAGAGCTTAGCTGGGCTCTGCTAGCCTGTCCTTGTCCCCACCCAGGTCCTTCCTAGGACGCCCCCCCAAAGGCCGAAGCTTTATTGTTTCAGGCCAGAGACAGTGGAGCTCTTCTGGCACCTCCAGACCTTTGTTCCTCTGGGCTGGTTTCCCTGAGCTCCGGAGGGCGGGAGGTCACCGTGTTTCCCACAGGCATGAAGGGTATGTGTTTTGATTTCATCTCAGTGATGACAAGGTGGATTGTTTTGCCCCAATGTCCCCTGCATCTCTTGGCCTTGGGAGCCTTCCCCCCCCCCCAAATCTGGAGATCTGCCAGAGGCCCAGGAGGTGACTATAAGTTTATAAAATCATAGATTTGAGGCTGGGAGGGACCTTAGCCAGACCATAGATGGGAAATGAAGGAGGGGAGGGCTACCTACAATCACACACAATCCTGATCTCAGAGAGACAAAGAACAAAGTTGGACCAATGGGGAATGTGGTTGATGGAAAAGCTGGTGGGGAGCGGTCAGGAGTCCTCCTAAGCATAGGTCCTTATAAATCCAGAGTAGCCATTCCCTCGCTATGGTGGGCAAAGAGATTTGCAAAGCAAGTTCATGGTGAAGAAGTTCATATGGGGATGGGGTGGGGGCCAGAGGAAGAGTGTTAGGGTCCCTTGGGTTCTGAGCCCCTTGCCTCTAGAGAATCTTTTGCAACTTTGCAAGTCCCTTCTCTGCTTTAACTCAATTATCCTATGTGTAAAATGAGGTAGTAAAATAGATAACCTCTAAAATCTTTTCCACCTCTAATCCTGTTATGCTGTGCCCTGCAACTTCCATCTCCTCCTTCCCACATTCCCCTTGCTCTGCTTTGGGTACAGTGTACCTGATCCGCTTCTGCCTGGTCCTCTCTCAGGTCTCTCCTTGGCTCTGAGCAAGGTCCCTGGGTTTCCGTCCAGCCAGAGCTTGACCCTCAGGGAGGGAAGGAACCCTACAGAGCCTTATCAGGCCCCCAGGGTGGAAACGAACTCCTCCCAGCCTTATCTCTGCCCTGGGGATACTCTCCCATTGTGTCAGGGCTTGGCTGGAGAGGGGATCTTTGGAAGGAAGTCACGTTTGGCCCACACTCCTCCGGGATTCTGGGAATTCCTGACATCCCCAGGGCAGAAGAGCAGCTTTTACTGTAGCTCTCTTAGCTGCATGACTGGTGTGCCACATCTGAACTAGGGTGCTCCTTTTGCAGAATGCAGAACTGCTTGGGGAGAATGGGGGGAAAGGGGACTCCTGGAGAGTCTGGCAAGCTGCCTTCTTGCCTTGGTGCCGTGGGTATTGGGGATTCTCTGTTCCACGTAGCTGCTATTTCTACCTGAGAGTAGAGCTCTCAGGGTAGGAGAGAGCAGCCGGCCCTGGGCGGAAAGGCAGCATGGATTGATTAGGGCTGTGGTCTCTAGGGCGAAGGAACAGTCAGAAGGCCCAGTCACTACCTCTGTCCTTCCCTCTCTTCCCTTCTGCCTTATCAGGACTGGGCTTCTTCCTTTCCACAGCTAGCTTTTTTTTTTTTTTTTTTTTTTTTTTTTTTTAATTTAAAAAAATGCATTTTTTCCTTTTTTTTCCCCAGCTGGCTTTTAAAGAGTCGGTAACAGTACGAGTACTGTTATGTTTTAGCCTCTCGAGAATCCCTACAGTTGAGGGGGAAGCAGCGGATGCCAGCAATTTACCTTCCTAATTATACTTGGCTCAGTCAGTCTCCGTTCTCTGAGTTCCCACCACCTGATGGTGGCAGGGATGGGGAAGGGAGGAGCAGCTGTGGGTTTGGAGCTGCCGGAGAAGGCCCACGACACAGCCTCCCTGGGCCTGGGAGCCAGGCTGGGACTAGGATGGCTAAGCCGTCCCCGGGAGGGACGGCTCCAGTCTTCTCTCCCCTTGAGCTGAGCCTGCAGCGCCAGCCGGGCTTGTTCCTTGGAAGGCCAGCTCCCTCTCACTGGAGGATCTTTCCCCTTGGGGCCCGGCTTCCAGGCCATGGCCACACTGCTGGGGGAAGAGAATCTGTGGCTTACTGCAGGCTCCCAATGCCTTTTGCTGTCTTTGTCCCTGGTTTTGGGGTGAGGGAAGCGGGATCTTGCTCTGTGAGCTCTCTTTCAGGAAGGGGCTCTTCATCCCAGGAGCAGTCCCTTAGGCAGATAGGGGACTTTCAACATGGGAAGGGATGCGCAGGCTCCCCCAAGGAGTCCGCACACAAAGAAAACTAGCATGTCTGTGGCCCTGAGGGTTTGCAAAGGGCTGTGCGCGCGAGCTCATTTGATTTTCACAACTCTGGGAAGTAAGTGATCCTTCCCATTTTAGAGAAGAGAAATTTGAGGATGGGAAGGGGGACCAGCTAAGGAGGAGGTAAACTGTGAATTCAGCTCTGCCTTCCCTGCCCGCCCACAGCTCTTCCCGTCCGGTCACCCAGCTGCCCCAGGAGGGGTTAAGAACCCTGCTCCAGGGGCCAGACTTGGTGGATCAGGAATGATTTTTTGATCCCCTCAGGGACCCTCCCAGGCTGTCTGAGGAGAGGAAGAATAGGTACCTTCCACAACCAGCAAACAACCGAGGGACCTCTTGAAATCCGTGCCAGAGCTCAAAGGGATTTTATTGACCATTTCATTCAATCTTTCCATCTTACAGATGGGTAAACCGAGGCCTCAAGACCAGAGGGGGTCCTATGCCCAAGGACTCAGGTTTTTGTTACTTTATTCCTGAGGAAGGACTGAGAGTTGGGTTTGGGGTTGTCAGTCCACCCTAATAAAGACCCCAAAGTCAGACACTAGAATGACTGTTGGAATAATAATTGGCATTTATATAAGGTTTAAAGGTGTTCAAAGCCCTTTGTGTATTCCCTTGATACACCTAATATCCCTGTGAGGATGGTGCTGCAAAAAACTGTGGCACCCACTTTAGAGCTATGGAAACTGAGCCTGAGAGAAGCCCAATGATTCTCCTGGATCACACAGCTTAACATAGGTCAGAGGTGGGTGGTCGGTGAATCCATCTTGACTTCAAGTCCACTGATCTTTTCACGTCATGCGACCTCTGCAAAGGAGAAGCCCCAAGGCCCCTCCCCCCAGCTGCACTGGAGACTCGGAACGCCCGCTCCAGCCTTTTGCTCTGCTGGGGGTGGAGGCTGGGAAAGTGGCTGGGCTCTCCCTCCCCTGGGGCTTCCTCTGCGCCTTTTCTTCCGCAGTTTCAGACGTTCTCCTCCTCAGGCTCCGGCCTGGCCAAGAAAAAGGCTCAGAGCCCTCCTTGGCAGGGAGGGGCATGAATGAGTCTCTGCCCACTGGGGGCTTCCCTCCCCTGGCCTATACAATGGACGGCTGTGGCTCAATGCCAGGGGCATAGAAAGTAGAGAACA
>NC_133619.1:587560833-587648333 GCF_048593235.1 Sminthopsis crassicaudata | reverse complement strand
TTATCAAGAGATTTAAATGCCAAACAAAGGCTTTTCTGTGTGATCCCAGAGAAGCCGCTGGAATTTTTTGCGTTGGGAGTGAAGGTGATATGCTCAGACCTGCTCTTTAGGAAAATCTCTGGGGCAGTCTAGTGCCAGAGGAGTGGAGTGGAGAGACACTTGAATAAGGGCGAAGACTTAGAAGGCTACTGTGATAATCTAGGAGAGAGTTAATGAGGGTCAGAATGAGGCTGGTGGCAGGTAGCTTTGGGTGCAAAGCTAGGGGACATGGTTAGCTACTTCATTCCAGAAATCAGGGGTCCCGAGTTCAGGGCACTAGGTTTCCTCCAGAACTAGGACCAGAGTGGGGTGACTGGAGTTTTGCCCTAGATATTAAAATTTAGATGGTGAGGACCCCATTTACATTCTCTCCACACTGTACATAAACTGAGCTTAATTTACTGAGAATAATTAGGAAATAAGTTATGAGAGGACATGTCCCCATGCTCCCTAATGGCCCAAGTACAAACTTTCCTAGTTATGGCTTTATTTTCTATTGATTTACGGGAAAACCTCTTCATGCTTGAAGCTGTATTTGTCCCATCCCTTTGGAGAGGCGGGGAGGGGTATCGCAGGAGGTGAGGCTGGGAGAAAATAGTGAGGGTACAGAGAGGGTGGCCAGGATTACTGGAGAGCTCACCCACTTTGTTTCTAGGCTGTCCCCCTCTCTGATTTTTTTTGGAGCACCAAGGGAGGCTGAGGAACTCGGAAAGAAGGTTGGGTGGTGGGTGACAACAATTTTTTTTGTCTGTGAAAGGGTATTACGTGGAAGAATGTGATGATTCCTCCTCTGATAAAACAACCAAACAAAGGGCACGATGCTTAAAGTAGAGCAGGCGGGATTTAAGGTAGACCTGAAGGAGATATTCCTAACCCTGAGACAATGAGATGCTTGGGACTGGGTGACTGCTTACGGAGCCACTTTCTTGGACAGACTTCAGAAACAGAACCATTTGGGGTCTGGTTCTGTGAGAGGCAGAAGCTTGGCCAGGGGACAGGGGGACAGGCCAGATGACCGCTGATCCTAGGAGAGTCGTTTGTCCCATGATGGACAAGGAAAAGGTTTCTGGTTAAGCATCTGGGTCGAGTGCGAAGGGAATCCAGGTCGTCAAGGAAGCTAAAAGCTGGAGGTTGGAGCGTCGGGGAAAAGCCCTATTTGTCATGTTGCCCCAACTCTGCCTTGCTGTATTTTAGGAGACTGTGGGCAGGAAGCAGGCCTTCACAATGTCAGGATACAGGAAGCTATCGGGCTATTGAAGGCTACTTCCTGTGAGTGGACACTCACACAGTTTTGTCCAGGGCTGCTATCGGGGCTTAGGGGCCTGGCCATTGTCTTGAGGGGGCTGGGAGCTGACTGACCAGCTGGGGAGGAGGGGCTCTGGGCTGGGTGATGGCTGTGGGACCCACTGTGTCATTGTGCTGGGCTGGCAGCTTTCTGGGACAGGGGCAGGCGCCCGGTGGTGGTTGTTATTTCTGGCTACACAATAGAGCTCGGTTCCACGGAGGGGCCCCTTCCCCTCGGACCCTGGATTTCTCAGAGGGGGAGGGGAGTGGAGATCACACTTCCAAAAGGAACTGAGAGGACCACTCCCTCAGTGTACTGTCAGGTAATTCATGCTCTGAGGGCAATATCGACGTTCCCAGGCGTTCTCCCAGATGCCCGTCCCATCCTCTCCATGCTCTCTCTTTTCTGTCTACTGGTAAACAGAGCTTACTGTACAATCTTCCCCCAAATAATGCCTTGGTTAAGTGTTTTAGTTAGAAAGGGCTTCCCTCTCTCATGGCAAATGTGAGTCAGCACTATGAGGTGGCAGCCAAAAATACTCTTCGGATCTTAGGTCGCATTAATAAAGGCTTGTAGTATACAAAAATAGTTCCCGGTTTTCTCTGTCCTGGTCATCTGGAGGTCTGTGTTTAATTCTGGGGAACTTAATTTAGGGAAGATAAAATCAAAAGGACTCGGCAACAGATGGGATATGGCGGTGGGGTGGGGGTGAGGAGTCACGGATGACAACTAGTTTCTCGTTTGAGTGACTAATCTATTAGGAATACCTTAGCAATGATAGGGAAGTTCAGAAGAAGGGAAAGTTTGAGGAAAAGAGAATGAGAGTTTAAGAGATCTATGGAAGACCCAATTCAGGACGTCTGTTGTCTCTGCAACTAGAGATGTAAATCTGGTTAGGAGAGAGGTGAGAATCATCAGCATGGAGATGATAATGAAACCTTGAAAGTGAAATTAGAGATTAAAGAAAGAAGATTGAGGGAAAAATCCTGGGGGAACGACCACATTTATCAGGCATAGCGTGGAGGAAGATCTAGCAGAGGAACTAGAGAGAGCGATGAGACAGGCGGGAGAGTAATGCTATGGAAACGTACAGGAAATGCAAAGGAGAAGGGGAGGGTTTGTATTTTATCCTGTTGTGTTCACTGAAGATTTTCAAGCAGGAGAGAAACATAAACTTGTGTCTTCAGAAGATAATTTAGACAGCTGCATGGAAGATAGATTAGTGATAATAGAGACAGGAAGTCTAGAGATGATTTAGGAAGTTATTTATTACAAAAGGCAAGAGTTGGAGAGGCCCTGAACTTAGCCATTGGAGGGGGAGAACAGGCAGGTGCAAGAAAGGTTGTGGAAACAGCCAACAGGGCTTGGCCATTGATTGTGGAGAATCTCTCGATATAGACATGGAAAAACTTAAGTGATCCTTGGGAATATTCACACACACACACACACACACACACACACACACACACACACACACACACACAAAGACTATGGGGCAGCGAGGTAGTGCTGGACCTGGAGTCGGGAAGACTCATCCTCCTGAGTTCAAATCTGACCTCGGACACTGTGTGATGTGGGCAAGTCACCTAACCCTGTTTGCCTCTGTGTCCTCATCTGTAAGATAAGTTGGAGATGGAAATGGCAAACTACTCCGGTGTCTCTGCCAAGAAAACCCCAAATGGCGTCATAGAGCCAGACAGCCTGAAAGAAATTGAACAAAACCATATACCCAGATAAATACATGTGTGTGTGTGTGTGCGCATATATCTATGTACCTATTTGTGTGTGTATGTGTATGTTTGTGTATATTGAACACCTAAGTATTCCTGGGTAGTCTTGGAGAGAACAGTTTCATCAGCCTGCGGAGTCTGGAGCCACATCACAAGGATGGAGTGGATGTGGAAGATGAGGATTGAGTAGATGAGGAGGAATGGAGGCAGCAATGTGGACAATTCTTTCTAGAAGTTTGGATGTGAAAAAGAGGAGGCAATATCATATGAGGGTCCTATGTACGCCTAAGGAAGAGATAGTGAGACCCTGAAGATGAGAGAGAGGGAATGATTCATGGGGCTAATTCGAGGAAAATTTATGAGGGGAAGGGATGCAGGGCACAGATAAAGCAGTTAGCTGTGGCAAGAAAAATGTCTGCCTCTTCCTCAGAAATCAGAGGGGATTCTATAGAAAGAATAGAAAGGAGAAGCATCAGGGACACACCCAGCAGCAAGGCAGAAGCAGATGGGTGCTCCCTGGGAGCACACACCCTCCTTTGCATAACACATGCCTTGTCTAATCGGATGCTTTGTCCCTTTTTTAAAAAAAATATTTTTTCAAATTTTCAGCATTCACCTTTGCAAAATCCTGCAGACAGCAAGCAACCCAATACAGGTTAAACATGTGCAGTTCTTCTAAATATATTTCCACATTAGTCATGCTGTGCAAGAAAAATCAGATCAAAAGAGGGAAAAACATAAGAAAGAAAAATAAAACAAGCAAATGACAACAACCAAAAAAAGGTGAAAATACTATACTTTGATCCGCATTCAGTCTGCATAGTTCTCTCTCTGGATACAGATGGCTCTTTCTATCACAAATGTATGGGAATTGCCTTGAATCACCTTATTGTTGTAAAGAGCCAAGTCCCTCACAGCTGATCCTCACATAATCTGGTTTCTGTATACATGTTCCCTTGGTTCTACTCACCTCACTTAGCATCAGTTCATCTAAGACTTTCCAGGATGCCGAGTACTTCTGATTTTTACCTTTGTAGTACCTCTTTAACACATTCCCTCCTTTTCTCCCCTGACCCTCCCCATCACTCTGCGGCAGGTCCTCATCATCCAAACTGCTGCAGTAGCTGCTGGTGGGTCCCTCTGCCTCAGATCTCCACCCCAGACCGTCCTTCATTCAGCTGTCAAATTATAGAGCGCAGATCTGACCACATCAACTCCTCGTTTAATAAATTTCATTGCCTTTCTATTATCTCTAGGATCAAATATAAAACCCTCTGTTTGGCTTTCAAAGCCCTTCAAAACTTGGCTACTTCCTACCTCTCTAGTCTTCTTATATCCCTCCCCTCCACTAACTTTTCGTCCAGGGGCACCTGATGGCCCTCTCATCAGACACTATTTGACTGCGGGTATTTTCGTGGAGTGAGGTTTGGAATGGCAGGGGGCCCATGGCTGGAGCTCTCTTTCATCTCTGTCCCCTGGCTTCCTCCAAGTCTCACCTGTAAAAAATCATTCCTTGACTTCCTTAATCTTAGTGTCTTCCCTTTGAGATTTTTTATCCTTTTTCTGTATCTTGTTGGTACAAAGTTGTCTGCATGTTGTCTCTCCCCTTAGATTGTGAACTTTTTGAAAGCAGGGACCTTTTTTATTTGCTCTCCCTTTTATCCCTAGCACTTCACATAGTACATGGTACACAGCAGGAATTTAATAAATGCTTGTTGATTTGACTTTATGATTACAGGGGTGGAGCTGATTAACACATCAATGAGTAAATATATCAAAAGGGTTTTTCTAGACTTATGTGCTGAAAAAAAGGAATGTTGATACCATTATAATTATTAGTAGAGGTTATCCCAAACTATTCTGTCAAGACAGGTTTATTTGACTTTTCCCCATCTTTAGGTAGAAAGGAGTCAGAAGGATTTTTCTTTTATGAATGATGGAGTAGGGAAATGACATGGATAATGTCACACAGCAAACCTGAGATGCTGCATCATATGCATCTGTTTTGCACCTTCTGGTTGGTGGGTTTGGGGGGTGGGAGGCAGTAGGGATTTAGCTTCTGCCCCACATTGGACAAAAGGAGACTATCTTTTGGCACTTTTACCAAACTGAGCCCTGAGATACTCCCTTCCTTTTCAGTGCAGAACACACTGTTCAAGTTTCTCCTGGTCCCCTCTCCTCCCCAGAGTAGCTAGGGTCAGGGCCAGGGTTGTGGTCAGCAGAACTCTACTGGGAATGGTTCTAAGGAGATTGGTATTCTCTCCTGGCCTGGCCTAGGGGGAAGCTTTTCCCGGGAGTTGTCAGGAAATAAACAGTTTCTGCCCTATTCAAGGAATATGCTGAGCTGGTCCCAAGGAGCCTTCTCTAGGCTAATCCCTGATACCCTTTGCCTCTGAGACTACCAGGGATGATTAAGGGGACTCGGGGCACAGAATTAGACCTTACTTTTCCTGGCCCCAGGAAGGTCTCTAATACGAAGAATTAATTATGGTTAATTATGACTGGACAGTGGGGGGCTGTCCCCTTCCCTCCATAGTATTGACCCAAGTCCTTGGTGTAGTCTCAGGCAAGAAATGGAACTCGGAATGGAAAAACATAGGGAGAGTCTTATTAAAGCAAAGAAGATGGCTGGAATAGGAAGGGTGGGTTGGATTGGTGGGATCAAGTAAGCAACTAACAAGCATTTATTATTCATCCACTGTGTGCCAAGTATCACACTAGACACCCAAAATCTAGAGACAAAAAGGGAAACTGTCTCTGATCCCAAAGAACCAACATTCTACCACAGGGAAACACAGAGGCAAAAAAAATGAATACCAAACATATAGAAAACCATTTTGGAAAGGGGCAATATCACCTGGGGAGTGGGGGAGGAAAACAGGGAAGGCCTCAAGTCGGAGCTGGGCTTTGAAGTCAGCTAGGGATTGGAAGGCCCAGAGGTGAGCAGGGAGAGCATTGTGGGCATGGAGTACAGCTTCCTCGAAGGTGCAAAGATGGGAGATGGAATGTTGCACAAGAGAAACAGCAAATAAGCCAGTTTGCCTGGAGCTAAGAGTGGGTGAAGAGGACAGTGCTAAGCGTGCAATTGTTGATTGCAACCATATGATGCAGACTTTTGAATGTTAAACAGAAGAATTTGTATTTTCTATTAGCAATTATGGGGAACCTTGAAGTTCAATGGAAATGATTCTCCTGGAGGAAAAAGAATGGGGGCACCAAGGCAGCATTTCTCTCTGTGGGAGAAAGACTCTTGCTTGGATTTAAGGACTCCTGCTCTAAACTACTAGATTTTAGTCTAACCCCTTTATTTTATAGATGGGAAAACTGAGACTTGGACAGGAAATGTAGCTAGTAATTTTGATTCAAAGTCAAGACAAAACTTGAATCCTGATCTCCTAAATTCAAGTCTAATAGTATTAAGACCATAAATTTGGTGCTGGATGGTACCCAGGAGGTAATCAAGTTCTAACTCTAGTTTTAGGGAGCAGGGAGTAAGTCACAAAGAGGTGAACTGAATTGCACAAGATTACATAAGGAGCAAATAGCAGACAGAATTTGAACCCCGATCCTCCGACTCTGTGTCCAGCAGTCCTTCCAGTATGTTTATGTTTCTTCTCCCTCTGACCAACCAGGATTAGACCCCATCTCCTTGGTGAGGACTGGGGACGGCTGAAGGGCCAGAGAAGGTGGGATTTAGAGCGCTTGTTTTGGGAGGTAGGAATTTGCTTGGAGGCAGGGGCATGACGAAATGGTCTTAGGCTCATCCAGGCTGAGGCTTTATAAATGGGGCTGCCCAAATTACACCAGCACACGCTGAGCCAAAGAGCTTCCTGGGCTTGGCGTAGGAGAGGAATGCTGGGCAGAGGGGAGGGATAGGGTCTGTTTCTGGCCCTGCTTCAGCCTCTTCCCTCTCCTGAATCTTATTGGACAAGAGGTCCCAGCAAGAGGACACACTCCCATGGCCCGGCCCCACCCCTGAGAAAGTACAGGTCTCCAGGGCCCCAGGGCCCCACAGGAAATGCTTTGCAGCACAAGACAGGCTATTTTCTGACCCAGGGCTTGAAGGAGGTCAGGCCTGCCGGTCACTGGCATTTTGGCCCTCCGCTGCTCTCAGCTTCCTTTCTGCCTCTGTCTGACACTTGGGCAGGCTCTGGTCTTACTGTCAAATCTCTCTGTCCCTGGGTCTCTCTATCTCTGCTTTTGTTATCTATCTCCTATGTCCTTTATTCCTTTATTTCGGGTCCTCTGTGTCACTTTCTCTATTTCCCTTTTTCCCCTGTCTTTCTCTCTTATCTCTCTCTCTTTGTCTCTGTCTTTCTGTTTGTCTCTGTCTTCTCTCTCTGTCCCGCCTGTCTCTGTTTCTCCGTCCTGTTTTGGCTGTCTTCTCTCTTCTCTATCTGCTTGTCTCTGTCTCTCTCTTCTTCTCTCCTGTCTATCTTTTCTCTCCTCTGTCTCTGTCTTTCTCTCTTCTCTCACTATCTCTTTCTATCTATTTCTCTCCTTCTCTCTTCTATCTCCTCACTCCCTTGTCTCTATTTTTCTCTCTTGTTTTTCTATCTCTCTGTCTTTCTGTCTGTTTCCTTCTCTCTCTTCTTTTTCTCTATCTGTCTGTCTCTGCTTCTCTCATTTTCTTTCCTATCTCCTTTCTATCTTTCTCTCTTCTGCCTCTCTATCTCTCTGTGTCTCTGTCTGTTTCTGTTTCTCTCCTATCTGTCTATCTTCTTTCTCTTCTGTCTCTCCATCTGTGTCTCTCTGTCTCATTCTCTCCTTCTCTCTCCTATCTGTCTTCTCTCTCCTCTGTTTCTATCTTTCTCTCTTCTCTGTCTCTCTGTCTGTCTCTGTTTCTCTCCTTCTCTCTCCTATTTCCTCTATCTCTTTTGTCTCTTTTTCTCTTCTCTATCTCTATTTCTATCTCTCTGTCTGTTTCTCTCCTTCTCTCTCCTGTCTGTCTTCTCTCTCCTCTGTCTCTCTCCCTTCCTCCTTCCTCTCTCTTTCTCAGTATCTGTCTATATCTTTCTGTCTCTCCATCCTTCCATTTCTATCTTGATTTTTAAAAATACTTATTTATATATGTTGTTTCAATACATCATGTACAACTGCTCCCCTTCCCCCCAGTGTAAGTCTGACATAATTCCTCACATTGTACAAAACCTCCAAAACAATGAAAGGAAAACAACACAAAGAGTGATTGTGACCGATAGTAAATAAAACCTTATCTCCTGCCTTTTTCTTTTTCTTTTTTTTTTTTTGTTTTTTGTTTTTTCTGCTTCTTAATCTCTCTCTTTTTCTTGGTTCCTTTTATCTCTCTCTGTCTCTGCCACTGTTATTTCTGTCTTTATTCTCTGACACTCCATCTCACTATTTCTTTCTGCCCCCTCTATCCTAGTCTTTTTCTGTCCCTACCATGTTAGAAGGGAATAAACATTTATAAGGCACCTGCCAGGTGCCAGATACTGTAGCACTACGAATATTACAGTGTTACTCTGTCTTTAGGTCTCTTTCTCTACCTCCCAATATGTCTCTTTTCCTCCTTTTTCACTTTCCTTTTTCCCCCTGTAGATTTTCTTTTTTTGAATTTTTTCCCCTCTGTGTGCCACTGTCCCTCTCTCTTTGTTCCCTTTCACTATATTCTTTGATCCTTGGTGTGAACATAAGATTTGGGGTGTAGAGGAAGGAAGATGAGACAGATCCATCTGGGTGGGGGACCTGGGCAACTTCCCAGTAAACCTTAGTCCCTTCTGGGTACCAGTGAGGAGAGGACTTGATTAACTTTTCTTCCTATCCCTCTGCAGCTTTGTTCAGACCTTCTTTTTTTCCTCTTGACCCCTAACTTAGAGCATGAAGAATAGGAATCCAAGAATTCCAAGTCTCCTAGTCTCTGCTCTAATCAGTTCTATTTCTGCGGTTACAGAATGGTGCAAGTCTGGGTATTGGGATCTTGTTCCATCTATTCCTATCTTTTGAGAATACTCATGGAAAGAATGTCTCCCTTATGCCCCCAGTAAGTATAGCAATAGGCCTGCCCCACTTTTTACTCCCAACCTCTTGGCAACTTCTTTGGTTCCCTCTTGTTCTCTTTGTTTCTCTTCTCCATTTGTCTTTTCTCTTTCCCTCTTCCCCCTCTTTATACTTTGGCCACCTCCCCTCTGCTCACCTTAGCTCTTTCCTCCAAATTGAATATTTACAAAGGGAAAGAAATTTCCATCTTAAAATACATCCACAATGGTTTGAAATCATCTGGGTTTGTTATCTCTTTTGCCCTGGGGACCTCAAGTTTGAGTAACGAAGGGCAGCAATAGTCATTTCTGGGATACCGTAAATCTTGCCTGGGACAAGCAGGTTGAAACTCAAACTTAAATCAGTTTTAAAAACTTGGACATTAAAAAGGGGAGATCATCAGGGTGCCAATCAGGGATGGAGAAAAAGAAACTGGTTATGTATTTTATTTTAGTTAATTCTTCTTGGTAACTAAGATCTGCTGTATTTAAAGTGCTGAAGCATAACAGAAGCTTAGGGTGCCTCTCAATGTGGTACCCTAGGAAAAAATTCTAGTTGCCTTAACCTAGTGATGTCTTTGACTAGGAGAAGGGTTGAAAGAAAGGATTTGAAACAGAAGCTGTTCATCATGTAAAAAAGAAGCTGCTCTTCATAGTGCCCACTGGTACTGTCCTGCTTCCTCCTTTTCCTAAAAGCTTGGAATGCTGAGGAGCAGCATGTCCAGGGCTAGAACTCATCACCCCTGGAGTTGGGTTAATTAATGGCCCTCTTGGCAGGAGGCCTTCACTTGACCCCAGAACCTGTCCTTCAGGAATAGATGGAGTTAGAGCCATTAGTCCTTCTTTGTAGTCCACCTTTCTGATTTCTTCTTGGGAAGGAGTTTCCTGGGGAAGCTAGCAGGATAGGGGGTTGGTTGGTGGGGGGGAAAAGAATTGTTCACTTGCACCTGAGGAGTGAGATCATTTCAGAAAACGGACAGAGAAAACGGCTCAGAATAGGAAAATTAAACCCCATTGTGGACCTTTACCTTTTCTTCCTTGAATTTCACTTGGATAATTGTATAAATATGTATGCATATGTTGGACTTAACATATATTTTTACCATGTTTAATACATATTGGATTAGTTGCTATCTAGGGGTGAGGGTAGGGAGAAGGGGGGGAAATTGGAACACAGGATTTTACAAGGGTTAATGCATATCTTTTGAAAATTAAAAAGCTTTAATAAAAAAGAATTTTCCTTGGGACTCTGTCCAGCTCCTCACTCCACAGTCAGCTTCATCCTCTCCCTGTCTGATGGCAAGATGGTCATAGGATATGTCCATCAATTGGAGAATGGTTGGGTAAACTATGGTATATGAATGTTATGGAATATTATTGTTCTATAAGAAATGACCAACAGGAGAAATACAGAGAGGCTTGGAGAGACTTACATCAACTGATGCTGAGTGAAATGAGCAGAACTAGGAGATCATTATACACTTCAACAATGATACTGTACTAGGATGTATGCTGATGGAAGTGGATTTCTTCAACATAGAGAAGAGCTAATCCAATTCCAATTGATTAATGATGGACAGAAACAGCTACATCCAGAAAAGGAACACTGGGAAATGAATGTAAACTGTTATTTTTACCTTCTGAATCCAATTCTTAATGTGCAACAAAAAATTTGGTTCTACACACATATATTGTATCTAAATTATACTGTAATATATTTAACATATATAGGACTGCTTGCCATCTGGGGGAGGGGGTTGGGGGAGGAAAGGAAAAAATCTGAATAGAAGTAAGTGCAAGGGATAATGTTGTAAAAAATTACCCATGCATATGTACTGTCAAAAAATGTTATAATTATAAAATAAAATAAAAAAAATTTAAAAAAAAAAATAAATAAAAAAAAAAAAAAAAAAAAAAAAAAAAAAAGATGGTCATAGGATATAAATTTAGGTCTTAGGGAAGCCAGAGGATGTCCCAAAGAAGTTCCTCTGTGTGTGTTTGTGTGTGTGTGTGTGTGTGTGTGTGTGTGTGTGTGTGCCCTCAGGGTCTAAGAGATAGCCTGGCTTATTGGACAGTGGCCACTGTTTTGGACATATTTTAGTTTCAAGACTTTTGGCATGGCACTTAACCTCTTGGTTCCTGAGAGAAGTCTCTAAGGCTATAAATTCAATTCCATTCAACAAAGCAATCAGTCAAAAATAATTTATTAAGCACCAAGATTAAGCAGCAAGGTAGGTGAATCAGTTTGTTGTTCTGCCTTAGTCTTTCTTCTGAGCCCACTTCTAAATCATCTTTTGCTTACTGGATATTTCACACTGATTGTTCAGTAACTATCTCAAATGCAACACAACAGAACTCATTATTTCCACCCAAAACTTTTTATGTTTCCAATCTTTTCTACTTAGTAAAAATAATAACTATCATTTCCATGGCATTTTAAAGTCTGCTAAGTGCTACAAATATTGTTTCATTTGATCCTCACAACAACCCTGGGAGGTAGATGTTATTATGACAACCCTTCTCCATTTTATAGGTGAGTGAGTTGCTCAGGATCACACATCTACTAAATATCCGAAGCTGCATTTGAACTTAGGTCTTCCTGTCCTGGTTCAGCTGTAATTCAAGGAGGCAAATTTGACCTCAGAGGTAATACTGAAATTTTGTGGGAGGAAACCTATGTACGGGCCAAAGATCTGGACACATTATTAAAAGGAAATATTAGTTAAAAGGATGGTAATATTGAGTATTAGCAAGATATGCTCATATAAGTAAGTTCAGCAACCAGAAGGAGAAGCAAATTGAAGAATATTTGGGTAAAAGTCAAAGGAGAGAGAAAAAAAGTTGGAGTATATAACAGTTTACCTGGGCAGAAAGAAGAAAGACAGGAAGAGATTGGGAAACAGATCACATCTGGTATAGAGGTATGATTGAGGTCATCAATTATCCAAACATCTGTTGGAGAGGTCTTTCTGCCAAATACAGAGCAATTAATAGCTTTTTGACTTGCCTTAGAGATGACTTCATGCTTCAAAAGATGGAGGAACCATGAAAGGTGAATTCTATTCTGGATCTGATTCCCACTGACAGGGAGAAACTAGTTTCTGGGGTGGAAATGATGAGAACTTTGGGCTGGAAATGAACACTCCTTCCTAGAATTTGTGATAAAGGAGAGAATGTGTAGATGAAAAAAGGAATTATGGGCACAGGAAATAACTTGAAAGCAGGATAAATTTGGGGGTATGGAGTAAAGCCACTATAGGTGGTACTAGTAACCACTAGCCTGATCTTATTCAAATGGCTAGAACTTGGGTAAGGTCTACTCCATGCAAAGAGAGGTCCTGGGGACAGAGAGAACTTCTAGTGGGAGTCTGGAATGGAGCCATGCTTCCTGCACCTGACGTGAAGGCAGTCACACAAAACATTACAAGAAGTAAACCACAAAATATTGGTGGAAAGACTAGAATTAGAGAGGTTAGGGAGTTCGGCAGCCATCCAATTAGTGTCTTAGATATCTCTCTATGCACCTTTGACAACTATAGCATGATGGTAGTGTTTTCTGTAATTTAATTTTCTCTTTCCTTAAACAAACCTGAGAAGAACAGGAACATTAGAAACATGAAGTACAGATTATTATGGAATATAGGATATTAGGTATATACTCAAGAAAGTAAAAGACAGAAAGAAGGGTCCCATATATTAAAAAATAAAGTGATAAATAAAGTGATACTTTTTTTTGCAGTATCAAAGAACTGGAAAGTGGGTATTCAGTTATGGGAAAATTATTGAACAGACTGTGATGAATGCAAAGGTATATTATCCTGTCATAAGAAGAGATGAATATGATGAATATGAAGAATTCAGAAAAACTTAGGAAGATTTGTATTAACTGTTGCAGAGCAAAGAAAGCAGAATCAGGGGGGAAATTTTATATGATTACCACAATAATGTAAGTGAAAATGATACTGAAAGATGTCAAAAGTCAATCAACAAGAAGACAAATGTGGCTACAGAATATTGGAGTTACATAAAGTGTGCTTCTCACTTCTCAGCTAGGGTAGTGGGGTGGTGGGTTATCAATGCAGAATGAAGTATACAAGTTTAGATTTGACTCTTGAGATTTTTTGTTTTGTTTGACTGTACTTGTTTGTTATAAGGGAGAGTTTTGTGGAAAGGGGAAATCAGAAGTAATACTAATGTCAAAAAATTTCCAATAACGTAAAAAGAAAAAAAAAAACAAAGTTGGGGGAAAAAAAACTTGATACAATTGGGGGAAAGGGAAAATATTTGCACATGAGAAAAGCTTGTTTCCTAGTACTTTAAAGATCATCCATCAGAAATGTCAAACCCAGAATTGTAACAAACATTCCCTATGGTAAAACCAGATTAAAATGTAACTGGGAAATATTTGACAAAATAAATACAAATACAATAAAAATAGAAAATATTACATTTTAAAACCAAGTCAATATGCTGCCCACAGGGATATTCGTGTATGCAACAGTGGCCCCTGTTTGACTTTATTGAATTAGTTTGACCTTTCCATTTTATAGATAATATAACTTAAGGCCGGAGAAGGGGAAATGGCTTGCTTGAAGCCCTTTAGGTAGCAAGACTTGAGACATCATAGGAATTCCAAACCAATGATGAATGGGACTTTGTCCTGGACTCCTGATATAGGAAGGACCAGCTTCTTCCCTATTGACCACAATTCTTAATTGTCTTGTAGCCTTCCAGTGGCTTACACAGGCTGATTTTTCAGCACATCTATCATTTCTAGCATCTAGCCACTGTTAGCCCTCTCCTGGACTTACTTTTCCTGACGTTCTATTTTCAGCACAAATGTCCCAATGGACTGTGTGTTCTCTCCTTCCCTCCAATCTGTATTCTTTTGGTTTAAAAATTCCTTTATGAGGCTATACTCTTTAATATAACACCTTGAGGACCTGTAGAGCTTAGAGTGAAACTCCATCCTGGAACAGATGTTGGAGTTAAATCAAGTCAACAAGCTTTTATTAAGCACTTTATTATGTGCTGGGCAAAGGGCTAAGTCTTGAAAATATAAATACAAGCAGAAAGATAGTTTTTGCCCTCAAGAAACTTACATTCTGGCAGGGTAAGGCAACACACAAAAGGGAATTGAAAGGGGAAAATTAGGAATATCCCCCTGAGAAGGAAGGAAGACAAGGCTAGCCTGAACATCCTTCTGGAGGAATTAGAAAGAAAAAAAAAAGCCCAGGACTGCATAGGGACCAGACAGAGGGAGCCAAGATTGGAGTATTTCTGAATGACTTTGTCTCTGTGTAGATGAACAAGACTGGACTCTATGAAGCTCTCTTTGGTGACCAGGATCCAGTTTGGCCTGAAATCTCCTCACTAATAAATGTAGTTTTTGCATTTCAAGATGCCTGACCCATAAGTGTGGTATTGGCTGTATTATGTGTGGTGGAAGAGGGTGAAAGGACAGATTAGAGAATTAACAGCGCAAATCTCTATTCTTGGGACCTTTGTCTCAACAGGATGTTATAAAATCTCAGTTTAAGAAAGTACCCAAGAGAATATCTAGAACATTTCCTTTCTTGTTCAAGTACGAAATATGTGTAAAGTACTCTGTAAACCTTAAAATGCCATAAATGCTAGTTTATTATTATTATTATTATTATAATCCTATACAAAAGTAGTTCTCAAAGTGTTTGGTAGTGGGACCCCTTTATGCTTATAAAAATTATTAAGGATCCCTTCTTCTGAAAAGTTTTTGTTTATGGGAGATAATCTGTTGATATTTACTATATTATAAATTAAAATCTTGGTAGTATCATGGAAATAATTTTGACTTGAAAACTCCCTGAGAGGATCTTGAGGAAATACTGTGAGAACTCTGGCTCTACAATATCCCCACCAATGGTCCTATCATCATGTCCACTTGAAGCTCTCTAGTGATGAGGTTTTTTCTACGCCTTATGGCAGTCCATTCCAATTTTGGATAGTTCTAATTGTTAGATTTTTTCCTTTTTTTTTTTTTTTTTTTTAGCCCAAATATGATGTCCTGTGTTTAGTTTCTAGTCAGTGCTCCCAGATCTTCCCTCTAGGACCAAACAGAACAATTCAGATCCTTCTGCCAGTGGCTAGCCCTGCCAATAAGATAACTACCATATCTTTCCCTCTCTGCCCCCCCCTCCCCTTCTCCAGGCCCATGACGTGACTCCAAGGGAGGGGGAGCAGATTAGGCTTAGAAACAGAGCTGGGCCAGTGGTTATGAGCAGAGCACCGGACCTTTCCTTCCTCCCTGCCCGACTTTCTCTGCAGACTGGCTTGGGTCACCCCTTGCCCTGCCTTTGGGGAAGGCTTGGGGCTGGGGGGCCTCAGAGCAGACAGGTTGCCTGTCCTGCTCTGCCATTATCAGCAGTTCTGGGTGTTTACTCAGGATTGGTAGTGGGGTCCACTCCTCCTAGGAAAACAAGCAAATATGTTTTGCCGGGGTTGGAGGGCTCTGGGGCTCTCTAGGTTCCCTGGCAGGCCCCGTGGTGCTCAAGCCAGGCCAGCGGGACTGTTGTTGTTGGAGCAGGAGCCGGAGCCGGCCCGTTTCCTCCAGCTGTCTAAGCGGGGGACAGGGAGGAAATCTCTGGGGATGGCTGGCTGTAGCTGAGGCCCACCCCCCTGTCATAACAAGGGAACAATGTTTCTGTGGGGGAGGAAGCTTGGTGAAACTGGGCCTGGCCCCAGTAACAGAGGCCATTTGATGGAGGGATGCAGCATTGCCCCCCTTCATCCCTTGTTTTCCACCTTGTTGGGCTCCCGTGCCCCCCATCTGTGCCAAGGAAAATAGCACGAGCAGGATATGGCCCTGGACATGCCGGCAGCAGGACAGGCTGAGCCAGCAGAACGCAGGCAGGGGATGGGGGGCTTTGGGGAAAGAGAATGGAAGTTTCTCCTTGGCTGCTGAAGACTGCTTGATTCTTTCTTGGGGCAACCTTCAGATCAGGGGTTCTTAACCTGAGATCTGTAGATTAACCTAAGAAGATTGTAGATAGATCATCCATAAAATTGGATGGGAAAAATTACATCTTTATTGGTTCTTTTAATCCTGTATATTTTGTCATATATATTTAAGAATGTGATTCTGAGAAAGGATCCACAAGCTTCATCAGGGGTTCAGGACACCAAAATATATTATATAAATGATAAATTTTCTTTGATTTGGGCTGTCTTTCTACTCTTTGCATAAGTCATAGCATCTAGAGCTGGAAACCTCCACATTTTTATTGTTAACAGAGGAGCTCATGAGACGAACTGGGGTTGATTATAGGAGCATAGACTTACAGCTGGAAAGGACTTTTGAAGTTTAGCTAGGCTAACCCCCTCATTTTACAGATAAAGAAACTGAGGACCAAAGAAATTTTCCATGATTACTAAGTAGCCGGAAAATTATTCAAAACAAAGACAAGTGAACAAGCATTTTATTAAATAACTACTATGTGCTGGGAATACAAAAAAAGGCCCAAACCAGACCCTGCCCTCAGGAAGCTTACACTTTTCTACACTGGTCCAAGGCTGTACAGGGGGCCAAATTTAGAGCGTAGGTCCCTGACTCTGAGTTTAGTCCTTCTTCCATTATACCAATCATTTGCAAGGCACTTATTGGGTACCAGGCATAGTGGGAAGGGCCAGGACATGAGTAAAAAAGAAAGACATTATCCTGCCTTCATGGTACATTCTAATGGGTGATGACAACATACAAGTGGGAGATGGAGAGGGGGGAGTGGAATGAAGGTACTTCTTGTGGGAGGTAGGGTTTTAAATTCTAGGGGAAGTCAGGAACAGGACCAGGAAGCAAAGGAAAGCAGACTGGGCCCCTTCAAGAAATGGAGACTCTAGGAGGAATTCACCTATAGGAGAAGAAGGAGATGACTTGAAGAGGAATATACCAGGATGCTTAGGCCCCAGCAGGGCATTGGATGCTGTTCCAGGGTGAGGAAGTCTAGGAGTATTTTGGGAAGTTCCAGGATGAGCCTACTGTAGGGGGCATGGGTTTTGGAATTCAGAAAAAGTCAGGAACAGGGCCAGGATGAGAAACTGTAGGAAAGAGAAGTGTTTAGAAGAGATAATGAAGAGGGAACAAGGGAAGGGGAAAAGGCTTTTAGTAAGCACCTACTAGGTGTCAGGAACTGTATAAAGCACTTTAAAAATAATGTCATTTGATTCAACAGGACACGGGGAGGAAAACAGAAGCCTGCAGCCAGAGCTAAAGGTGCAGTCCTAGAGTTAAGGGCAGCATAAGCAAACATCAAGGCTGATGAGGAACACCTGCAATCAACGTAAAGTGAAGAGGGTACCACTCTTGGAACCGTTCCTCTTAAGGCAGGGAGACTATAGCTTTTTTGAGTCATGGACATTTCCAAGGAAGCTTGTGGATCCTTTTAAATAAAGAAAATAAAATACATAGAGTTACAAGGGAAACCAAATAAATGGAAATACAGTTATCAAAGGATTAAACAAACAAGCTCGCGGACCTCAGATTGGCTTATTATCTTGGCTGATAAGACACCCCCCCCTCCATCCCCTATTGGTTTGGTGCAGGGGACAGAGCACCTGTGTCAGATCCCGGCTCTTCCAATTACTACTTGGGTCATTGTGGGCAAGCTCTTTGACTTCTCTGGGCTTTATTTATTATTTTCTGTTAAATGAGCAGGTTGCACTAGATGGCCTGTGAGGTCCCTGAGCCTGAAATCTCTAATTAACCCCCTGCCTGTCTAAGAAGAGTGACATTCTTCTTAAAGTCGCCTCAGGGAGACTGGGACCTTCAATCTCCTTCCCTGCTGTCTACAAATATACATGATGGATATTACCTATCATTTTATTTTTATTTTATTTTTATTACCTGTTCTTAAAACGCACATGTAACCTTTATTTGACCCTTCCATCTCCTAAAGCTATTTTCTTCTATAGTCAGCTAGTAAGGACAAATGGGGCATTGCTTGGATGCTAATGTAATAGAAAGTGGGGGGGGGTCTGTTCTTTCCTGGGAGGGTTCCTTTAGTCCTTGTGATGACTGAAATTTCCATTATCTGTCGCCTGACTGATTATGGAAGAGGAGGCCTGTTCATCACCAACCCAAGAGTTGAGGGGGACCAGGTGGTCCTGGAATGGGTTACTATGCCCTTAATTCTGTCCCTTTAAGGCACTTTTTTCTTGAGTCTTACCTTTTCCCCCTAATCCTGAGGAGTGAAGGTCCAGACCATTACATTCTTGACCAAAGTGCATTTGAGGTCACACTGTTCCCTTATCTTTGTGCCCTTCCCTTAAGGGACAAAACAAAACAACCAAAAATGTTTTTGCTTCAGATGAAAATTTTAACTACATTCTGTCTTCCAAAAGAATGTAAGCTTTTTGAGAGGAGCAATTTTATTTTTGTCTTTTGTATCTCCAGTGCTGAGTTTAGTACCTGGCATATAACAGGCACTAAATAAATGCTTGCTGAGTTGAATCGGTCTTGTAACTTGACTTTTTTTTTTTTTAATTGAAAACTCCCACAAAGAGTCATTTTCATTTTTTGCCTCTGCATCCTCACTATTCACTCACTTCTCAACACTTTTTACCATTTAACTTTCTATTCCACAATTTTTCTGGTGTTATTCAGTTATGTCTGACTCTTTGTGACCCCGTTTAGGGTTTTCTTAGCAAGGATATGAGTGGTTTGCCATTTCCTTCTCCAGCTCATTTCACAGAGGAGGAAAGTGGAACAAATAGAAGAAAGTGACTTACCCAGGATCACATTGCAAGTAAATGTCTCAAATCAGATTTAAACTCAAAAAGACAAGTCTTTCTGATTCCAGGCCTGGTGCTCTACCTACTACCACTTAACTTCTTATTTTTATTTATTTTTATTAATTTTATAATTATACATTTTTGACAGTATATATGCGTGAGTAATTTTTTTTATAACATTATCCCTTGTATTCATTTTTCCAGATTTTCCTCTCCCTCCCTCTACTCCCTCCCCCTGATGACAGGCAAGCCCATACATTTTACATGTGTTACAGTATAACCTAGATACAATATATGTGTGTAAATACCATTTTCTTGTTGCACATTAATTATTAGCTTCCGAAGGTATAAGTAACCTGGGCAGATAGACAGTAGTGCTAACAATTTACATTCACTTCCCAGGGTTCCTTCTCTGGTTGTAGTTATTTCTGTCCATCATTGATCAACTGGAAGTGAGTTGGATCTTCTTTATGTTGAAGATTTCCACTTCCATCAGAATACATCCTCATACAATATTGTTACCACTTAACTTCTCAAAAGAAAAATCTTTCTGATTCCAACTTCAACTTCCTATGGTACAGATTTGGCTTATGAAGTTTTCTCAGGACATTCAGAAGACATAACCAAGCATTCAAATGGGCCAATGAGATACAATCTTCCCCATAGTAAAGCTGGTCTGGAATGTCTCTAATCACAGGCTGGGTTCAGTCTTCATGAGAAAGTTAAAAAGCATCGTGTACAGCAAGGGTTTGTGTTTTCAGCCAAAGTAGTGGGATGGAGGTAGTTGAGTCAGATTTTTTATTTAGGTGACAGCAGAAGATGAGACAATTCAATAAAGTGTCATTTATGAACAGAAAAATGGAGATGAAATTTAATTAATTTTAATTTAATTAAATGGTACATTCTGATAACCTGCATTTGAATTTTGCCGTTTACTAGCTGTGAGACCCTGAGCAAGTGATTTAATGTCTCTGGGCTTTTGTGAATGGAAGGTGTTGAGCTTGGTGATCTCTCTTTCCAGCTCTAAACGTGTGATCCTATGAGTATGTGGATTCAGTTGACTCTCAGATCTTTATCGAGTTCTCATGTCTGTTATCCCTGCTGTATTATATTTAAAATGAAATTCATCATCTTCCCTTCAGATCATGCTTATCTAGTCCAACCTCCTCATTTTTTAGATAGGGAAACTGAGGACATGGGAGGTAAGGTTATTTGGCCAAAGTCACAAATACAGGAAATAGCAGATTCCAGATTTGAACCCTGGCTCCCTAACTCCAAACTGACAATTTTTTGAATGGGCAAATCCTTCCCTTCTCTGATCCTTTCTGTTCAGAGTGCTACCATCCAGTTCATGATCTTGGAGTCATCTTTTACTCTCTCCTCTCTCTCACTTTCATTATCAGTTTCTAAGACGTCCAGCAAGTCTACTTCCCCAGCTTCTCTCCTCCATCCCCTTTTTTCAATTTATACAGCCATTCTCCAAGTTCATGCCCTCATTACTTCTGTAGATATCAGCCATATTAACTTCTTAGTTGTTGTCCCTGACTTATTAAATCCCTCTGTTCTTAACAGCTGCCAAAATGATTTTTTTCCAAGGCACAGACCTGACCATTTTACTCTCTCATGCAAAAGCCTTGTGGTTCCCTATTGTTTCAAGGATAAAAATACGATTTCCTTAACTTGGCATTCAAGGCTCTCCATAATATGGTCCCAACATACAGTGTCTTTCATGCCCATTTCGCATCATTCCCTTTCTGTTTCTTTAAAAAATAACTTCGCTGGTTTTTGTTTTTATTTCATAGTTATTTCTGGAAATCCCCCCACCCCCCTCCATCAAATTTCCAGCCAAACTGGACAACAGGCTGTTCCAGGAACTCCCTTGCTTGGAATACAATTGTTCCTAATCTCTGCCCCTCAGATTTCTTATCCTTTCAAGGCTCAGATCGGTTGCTGGCTCCTCCAGGAAGCCTCCCTTCATTCCCCAGTGGGAAGAGTTCTCTTCCATTTCAAATTGCATTGTGCCTGCTTATCTGGGCATTCCCTGCTACACAGCTCCTCTCCATAAATTTTGTTATTTTTGATCTCAAGCCTTGCACATAATAGGTACACATAATACATATTTGTTGCATTGAATAGAATTGAATGGCAGTGGCTGGAGACGGAAAGAGGTGGGGTCTGCATGGAGCTTGGAGAAAAATGAGCTGGAAAATGAGAATAGGTCAGAGTTTTCTCACTATTTTCCTGGGTAGAGACTCCTTGTGAAGCAAAAATTGTTCATTCGTTTCAGTCGTGTCCATTTCTTCGTGATCCCTTTTGGAATTTTCTTGGTAAAGGTAGAGTGGTTTGCCATTTCCTTCCTCAGCTCATTTTACAGATAAGGAAACTGAGGTAAAGAAGATTGAGTTCAAAAATGTCTGAGATCAGATTTGAATTTAGGAAGATGAAGCTTTCTGATTTCAGATCTGGCACTCTATCTCTTGTGTCACCTGTAGCCTCAACTACAAAAGACAATAATTTAATTTACCAAAATAATCTGCAAAACACTAAAATTTAAAAATCACATTAATGAGGGAAAGGAAAGGGGGAACCCCATTTCTCGGTGCATAGATAATCCCATGAGGCGCAGTGTCCCCTGTAAAATGAATGTACAGGCCCGAAAACCTAGATTGATAAATAAAAGGTTTATTGTGGGAATTTGGAAGTAAAGCTCAGTTAGAAAGACGCCAGGGCCAAAGGTGGCCGTTGGCGGGCAGGGACCCTTACATGGCTGGAAGGATACCATGGGAAGGCTCCTGCAAAGAGGGCGTTCCAGCTTGTTTCTTTTATACCTAGAAGATGGGCGGTACCCAGTTCTGGCGGGCTTTTCAGTTAGCCCAGATCAGGTGAGGGCTGGGGGAAGCTGAGCTGAGAGTGGGGGCTGGGCCAGGATATTCAAAGGGTGCCTTTGACCAGGATTTGTGAATCAAGGTCAGTCAAGGGTTGAGCAATTAGGAATCTTAAAGGGGCCCCAACCCTCATCAACATTACTAATCCAAGATTGTTTCTATGCGAATGCCATTAAATAAGATGAAATTGGTAATAAAGATAATGACAATGGTGGAATTTAAAAGGTCTTCCATGGGCAGCATTTAAATGAAATATGTTAACAAAGACGTTTCAAACAAATAACTGAGTTACACAGATCTGCTCATCGAAACGGAAGAGGTTATGATGGTAATTCAGGATCAGTGCTTCAAAAGCAGAAATTACAGAAGGGTTAGCTTTGAAGAGTCTGGGCTTAGTGATCGATGCAAGTGTTATTATGCAAAGAAATGATGGAAATGGTGCAAGGTATCATTCCATCTTAAAAACATTTATTGTCCATCACTTGCCAGTAAAATACAACGTGGGGGCTAGAATTATACTCCAGAAGTTTGCTATCTTTCAGGAATTAACAAGTGACAAATCCTTATACTATAAATGCAGATCTCAAAATATCCTTGATAAATCAACAAATAAATTTTGCTGGGGCAGAGCATTTTCACAGAAAAATAAAGTGTTGCCCACAGTTGGCTGGATGTGACATTGTTCCTAGAAAACTTTAAGAATGATATTTTTAATAGATGTCACCATACCTAACACTCCTGATGTCCAAGTAATCTCCTAGTGAAAAGGTCTCTAAATATAGAGATCTAATGAAAGAAATAAAAACAATACAAGATGAGGTATGTGTCCTTCTGCTGTACTGTTTGAAGATATTAATGAGTCCTACCTGAGTTCAAATCCTCCCTCTGACAGTAGTTGTGTTATTCTGGCTTGACTCCCTTAGCCTCAGTTTCCTTATCTACAAAATGGGATAAAAACAGCATATACCATGGAGAGCTATTGTGAGCAGTAAGAGAGGTAATATATGTAAACTGTTTTTCAAACCTTGAAGTATCATATAAAAACTATCATTGATAATAACAAAAAGCAGTACCTTTTTCTACCTGGGGGCAAAACTTTAATTCTAAAAGAATAAGTAAGCTAGATTTGTCCCAATATTGACTCTATCTGAACTCCATCATAAACGATATTGTTAGGGGCAGCTAGGTGCTGCAGTGGATAGCGCACCAGCCCTGAAGTTAGGAGGACCCGAGTTCAAATCTGCTCTCAGACACTTAACACTTCCTGGCTGTGTGACCCTGGGCAAATCACTTAACCCCAGCCTGAGGGGGGGGGGGGGAAGATATTGTTAGCTGAGAAAATGAGATATTTGTAAAACACTTTGCAAACCTTAAAAAATTATATAATTGTTTGCTATCATTTCTCATTACTATTATTGTTTTCTTTTTTACTTATCCATAGAGTAATAGATCATTAAGTAACTTTTAAGATCATCTCAAGGGTTATTTAATATGGGGTCTATAAACCTGTTTTTAAAAAAACTAATGGCTTTTTATTTTCAGAATATATGCAAAGATAGTTTTCAATATTCACCCTTGCAAAATCTTGTGTTCCAATTTTTTTCCCTCTTCCCCTCCCCCCTTTCCTTTCCTAGACAGCAAATAATCCAATGCATGTTAAGCATAGGCAATTTTTCTATACATATTTCTGCATTTATCATGTTGCCCAAGAAAAATCAGATCAAAAAGGGAAAAAATGAGAAAAGAAAAAAAAAAGCAAGGAAACAACAATAAAAAAGGTGAAACTTCTATGTTGTGATCCACATTCAGTCCCCGTAGTCCTCTCTCTGGATGGAGATGGTTCTCTCCATCACAAGTCTATTGGAATTGGCCTGAATCACCTCATTGTTGAAAAGAGCCATGTATGTCAGAGTGGATCATCACATAATCTTATAATTGCTGTGTACAATATTCTCTTGATTTTACTTCACTCAGCATCAGTTCATGTAAGTCTCTCAAGGTCTTCTGAAATCATCCTGCTGATCATTTATTTCTTATAGAACATTATTATTCCATAACACTGTTTCAAAATATTTTGATAACTTTTTTCCTTTGTAATCCCATATATTTAAATTTATGCATTTAAAAATATTATTCTGAGAAGGGGACCTGCGATGTCACCAGCCTGCCAGAGGGGTCCATGACATAAAAATGTCAAGCCCTAATGTAGGCACTTGGGAGCTTCTAAAGGGTCATTTTTGTTTTTGTTTTTAGCAGGAGAGGGACATAGTCAGGAATGCAATAAGTTAGTAATTTTGATAGTGAGGGAGTGTGTGTGTGGGGGGAGAGTCTATTTGCCCGGTGTTCCTGAAGATCATTGGGATGTATGTGTGCAAGGCCTGAGATGGATGCATCAGGGGGTTAACATGATTTTTGGGAAGCCTCTAATTTGAACTTGGTGATTCGGGATCAGGGAAGGAAACCAACTTTTACTGGAAAACCACCGAATGGGTGTTGAAGGCAATAGTGGGAAATCCCCCCATAGGGCTCTCCCAAGGAATTATGGCGACAGCTTTGTAGTTGGGTAACCTAGTCCCTAAAGTGGAGATTTTAGGGAGAAGAAGGCTGCTTATTGGGAAAGCTGTGTTATTCTCTAAAACTTCAGTCTTTAATCCTATTCTTTAAGATTTCTTTTGAAAAACCACTGTTTCAGATGAGATAAATGGAAGGGAAGTGTCCAGGTTTGGCTTAAATAAGGGCAGCAATGGTCTCTTCTCCTCCGCCCCCCTCCCCAGTCCTGGAGTATGGTGCATTCAAGGACCAGGTCTCAGAAGGGGTCTGGAGTGGTACAGACCTGAGGGAGCCTCCCTTTTTCTGTGTCTGTGTGTCTGCATTTGTTTACCTTTCACAGGTGAGTTTGGACTAGGAGAGATCTATTGGTGGGCAGCTGAGAGGTAGTCAAGGGCCTGGACTAAAGTGGCAATCATGACAGCATAGAGGTGATTAAGAGGCAGAGATAATTCAAAGAATGTTTTGTTTCAATTTAGAGGCCTTGGGCTCAAAACCTGATGGCTTAATTAGCCTGTGGAGGAGCGTAGGAAGGTCACTTAACTCCCTCCTGGGTCAAATGAGGGGCTTTAAGGTTCATTCCTTGCAGCTAAGATCCTATGACAAAGATGGATAGAGAGTACAATCAATAGGGTGTGGGTGTGAAATGGGGAAGAAGAGAATTGAAGATAGGATTAAAAAAACATTTAAAAAGTAGTTTATAGGAGCAGAAGAACTCAGATTTGGGCAGAAAGGCCTTGGAATCAGTGGGACTTCTATACAGATTCAACATAGAAGTGAGAAAAGTTGTCTATAGAGATAGATTTGGGAATCATCTGACAACAAAGGGTTGAGGCCATAGGAATGGATGAGACAATCAAAGAGACAAAAGAGCTATTGGGACAAAGCCTTGAGGGAGGTAACCCTACCCGTAGGGTTACCAGGTGTAAAGAGGAAGGATGACCTCCCTCTGCCCCCCCTCCCCTCCCCATATCCCCTCCTTTCTTCCAACAGTAATAAGATGAGGTCACACAGACTGCCACTCATATTCAAGTCCCATTTATTTTAGAACAAAAAACTGAACATTAGGGGGGAAAGGTCCCAACCCCACTTTTTCCAGCCCTGGTTTAGCTCCTTTTCTCCAGGGTGGAGTGAGGACACAGATAAAGGAGTCACAGTTTTTGACTAAGGCCCAGTGGCTCCAACATGTATATTGGGTGAGGGGCTCCCTTTTGGGCCAATATAGCATAGTATAAACCAAACTTTCTTTCTCCAGAGGTATTTTTAAACCTGAGTCCAAGGCTTTGAAAGGAGTATGACTTGGGAGTCCTGCTCCCTTGGACTTTTACATCAAAAACCTTCAATCCTAAAAGGACAAGATACTCCTCCCCCTTCCCTTTACCCCTATGACAGTAGGGGATAAATGTGGGTCCCTTCTTCTGTGCAGTTATCACCTCCAGCAAGAGTTGGAGGAAAAAACCCGATCTGGGAATTCTGACCCATTCATCAGGCATCCACAGCTGGATCTACGCAGGCCTTTCCAGGACAGGAAATGGCTCTCTTGATCCCAGGAATAGTCAGTAAGCCCAGATCTGAGCCCACTTACTGCTCTGCTAAAGGACTCTTTGGCTCCTGGGATGCTCAGAGGTCCAAGAGCAGCCGGGCTCTGCAGTCCACAGCCCTCAGAGGTTCCCGGCTACCTCCCTCCTCTGTGGGGGGAGAATTCACTCACATATAGTTTGGAAGGGAGACGCCTTCAAGAAAAGAGGTGGAGAAAAACCTCCTCCCCATTGCCCCCGACAGTTTTGCTTACAGGTTCTAGTGATGGGGATGAAGACTCAGGTCCCCTTACACATACTGTTTCTTGGAGGCTGAGCTACTGGGGCGACTGGAAGGGTCGTTCCCACTCTGCAGAGGCTGGGTCAGGTAGGGGCCCTCAGAATGCGTCAGCAAGGGCCCTGACCCAGGGAGCATGTCCTGCTTTTGCGGGGCTAGGCTCTCTTCTGCGTTCAGGTTGGCCCAGTTCTGCTCACTGGACAGCTTGTTGTAGGAGGGGCAGGGAGGTGATGTGGGCGTCTCGTTCATGGGGAGGTAGAAGAACATCCCCTCTGAATAGGGGTCCCCAGAATTGCCAGCCCCATTGCCCAGGACGGCGGGGTAGGTCCCTGTCCGCCCCCTGACCTGGGAGGCCCTCAGCTTCTGCCACATGCACCGGAAGCTGAGATGGACCAGCTCCATCAGGTTGAGCACCAGGGAGATCAGCCCCACGACCATCATGAAGATGATGAAGATGGTCTTTTCTGTGGGGCGGGACACGAAGCAGTCCACCACGTGCGGGCAGGGTGGGCGCTGGCACACGTACACGGGGGCCATCATCCAGCCGTAGAGCCGCCACTGGCCGTAGAGGAAGCCCGCCTCCAGCAGACTCTTGCAGACCACGCTGGCCACGTAGGTGCCCATCAGAGCTCCCTGGATGCGCAGGTGCCCGTCTTCGGAGATGGGGATCTTTGCTATCTGGTGCTCCACGGTGGCCAGCGCTTGTTCCACGCGCGGGTCCTTGGTCTGCAGTGTGCCCAGCTCGCTCTTCTTCTGCCGCAGCTGCTCTTCCCTGCGGGACAGGTAGATGACGTGGCCCAGGTAGACCAGGGTGGGCGTGCTGACAAAGAGGAACTGCAGGACCCAGAAGCGGATGTGAGAGATGGGGAAAGCCTGATCGTAGCACACGTTGGTGCAGCCGGGCTGGGCCGTGTTACACTCGAAGTCTGACTGCTCGTCTCCCCAGACAGACTCCCCAGCGAGCCCCAGAATGAGGATCCTGAAGATAAACAGCACGGACAGCCAGATCTTGCCGATCACCGTGGAGTGCTCCTGGACCTGGTCTAGCAGTTTCTCTAGGAAGCCCCAGTCACCCATTGTTTCACAGCTTTTCTCTGGGAGAAGAAAGGAGAGTTGGAGAAAGGATGAGGACACAGGGGAAAGACTCTCAGGTGTACTTATACCCCCCTTCTACCCACCAGAGGGAATGGGAAGAAGCTGTGTAAGCAGGGCTCAGCTGGATCTGGATGGGGCTTGGAGGAGAAAAGCACTTCTGGAGATTTAACCGTAGCTGGGTGGGAGTAAGCCCCCTTTACAGCAGATAGTTGTTTAGCTTGCCTCCTCTTAACCCTCCTGGGACAGAGAGGTTTGTGTGTGTAAAGCTATGGAGAAGCCCCTTCACTAGGGAGGGCCGGTGCCAGCTAGCTCAGAGTAGTGGTGAGAAGAGCTCCTTACCCACGGAAGGGAAACAGGGCTGAAATAAATGACCAATTAACCGGTTACTTTTCTTTCACACAATTCTTCAAGTAGCTCTTTCTTAGCTCCTTTACTCAGGAATTCTCCTCAACCACTCAACCAACCTCAGGAAGCTCATTCCTGAGCAGAGGGAGGGTCCAGGGGCTCGGGCGCCTGTATTTGCCCAGGGAAAGGTCCCATGTTGGTGGGGCTCACCTTTCCAGAACCTCTCTGAGTCAGCTCAGCTTTGGGAAACTGGGGAAAACAAAGGGAGTTTCCTAATCAGAATTCCCATCATTTGTAATGACACTGACTGTTCTCTGTTTTAGGGGAGGGCGGTGGGGTAACAGCATGGAAAACTGGAGTTCCCTCCCATCCTGAAATCAGAGTTGAGAGTAAGATATTCTGTGCTAAAGACTGCCTCCTCCCCGGTGATGGGAGGAAGAGGTACTAGGTCTGAGAAACTCCACAGCTGGAATCTGGAACCCTAGGTTTTTAGAACGCTCATCGGATTGGATACCCCTGAACTGAGTCCGGGTCCTCTCCCAGAGAGCTCAGTTTTTCAGATCTACTTTTGAGAGAGAGAGACAGACAGAGAGGGAGGGACTCTTCCAGAAGCCGGGGAATCTCCTAACCCACAGAAGGAAGTTGTAGGGGTCACTCCCAGCTGTTGTGCTCCTTGGAGAGGCCGGGAACCCGGCTGTCACCTCAGCTGGCATCCATCCCCTCCATCGCTTTCACTCCCCAGGAGCAGCAGAGAGCAAGGCGGAAACCGAGGGCCCCAGAGTTGGGGAGGAAAAGGAAGCGGGTCTTACCTTGAGGGTTGAGGGGCAGGTGAGGCGGAGGCCAAGGCCAAGGACTCCGGGGATGCTTAGGCTAGAAGTCTCCCCCCAGCCTCCCCTCCCCAAGGCTCAGCATTGGGACTGGCTTTCACTGCCCCGGGGAGCTCTGTCCCAGGCTCAGGGTGGCGGCCCTGCCCCGCACCTGACTCAGCCGAGCTGGATAGAGGCTGTGGGAAAGGCAAGGCAAGTAAGAAGTCCCGGGGGTGGTCCCCGCGCCCTGCAGGGGAGTCCGAGCCCCAGCCCTGGAGCTGGCAGCTGTCCGCAGCTTAATAATAGCGGGGAAGGCGGGGAGAAGGAAGTGGGGGCGGGGGCCGGGGGCCCCGTGGGCTGAGCTTTTTTTTTTTTTTTTTTAAAGAGATAGAGGTGTGTGTGGGGGGGGGTTGTGATGGAGGGGATTCCTGGTTTCGGGGTGAGCGTGGTGGGAGGGAAGGGGGATCAGGGAGTGCCTCTGTCTCCGTCTAAAATCCCACTTTTAGAGCTTCATTCCTATTGCTGAAGTCAAACAAGCGGGCCCCACTCCCGTCAGACTTGCAGATAGCCCCGGGGGAAAACCCCTGAGGACCAGATCTTGGTCCTGGATCGCCCTGTAGTTCGTAGGTGGCTTCCCTTGATAGTTTTAAAAGGGAGCTCAACTGAGACGTTTGGGGATACCTAGGGGAGAGAATAGATGGATCTGTGGCCACTGATCCTATAGAAAAATTCTTCCCATGAACGTGGTCATATATTAATTTCCTAGATAGAGAACCTGTAAACAGGCACTTTCTTCCTTTCTTCTTCCTCCTCCTCCTTTTCCTTCTCCTTCAACTCTTCTTCCTTCTCTAACTCTTCTTCCTCCTCAACCTTTTTCTTCTTTTTCCTCTTCCTCCTTCTCCTTCTCCTCCCCCTCTCCCTCCTGCTTTTCTTCCTTTTCCTTCTCCTCCTCCACCTCTTTTTCTTCTTCCTCCTCTTCCTCTTCCTTCTCCCCTCCCTTCCCCTCCCCTTCTCTCCCTTCCCCTCTCTTTCTCTCCCTTCCCCTCCCCTCTCCTCTTCTTCCCTTTCCTCCCCTCCCCTTCCTTCTCCTTCTCTTCCCTTCTGTGTTCTATCAAGAGCACTGAAAAAGCCCTGAGAAGCTATGGAAACTGGAAGTGATGACGCCTTACCTAAGTCCCCTGCCTCCCACGAGGATGTCCTTGGTAAAGGCAACATAGATGTACATGAAAGAGCCAGGACACCTGGTCAGTCACTCAGTCAGCATTTAAGTACCTACTACTTGCCATGGACTGTGTGAAGTTCTGGAGATTCAAAGAAAAGTGAAAGAGAGCTCCTCCTTACAAGGAGCTTGGTCTAGTTCTGGTTCTGCCACTAACTGGATAGGTCACTTTCCTCTCTGTGCCTCAGTTTCCCTATTTGTAAAGTGAGGGGGCTGGTCTAAGTGTTCTCTAAGATTTCTCTCTCATAATTTAGTTCAACAAGCATTAATTAAGCCTCTTACTATATCTAAAACAAGAATGAAAACAGCCGAGTCCTTTAGGGAGCATACTTCTCAGGTAAGGAAGGCATAACACATACCCAGATGAGTAAATTTAAACCCTTTTCAGGGGGAGAGAACATAACAGGATCAGGAAGAGCTCTGGGAGCCATCTTCGAAAAGAAGACCTTCCTGAACTGAGACTTGAGGGAGGCAAAAAAATTCAGAAATGGGGGTGAGGAAGGATTGCATTCTAGGCCCAGAGATAGCTGAGTTCTGGTGGATTAAGCAGGCTTGGCTGGCTTGAGCACAGAGGGGTGAAATGAGAAAGTAAGACAGGAAATAGAAGTTGCCTCCAGAATAGGGAGGGCTGTAAATGCCAGCCTGAAGAGTTTCTATTTTTGGCTTAGAAGCAATAGGGAGCCTTGAAGCAGGGTGGGGAGCTAGGGTGATGAGAACTCTTCTCTGAACTTTGTGTAGGCCTAAGTGGAGGCACCTACTTCAGTGACCCCTGGGGGCCTGAGAAACGGGACAGCTTACAGCCTTTCCTCCTTCTCTTTGACCCTTTCCTTCTTGTCCCTCCCTGGGGGACTCCCAGAGAGCCAATGTGCTCTGCTTCTTACAAAGGGTGGATGAGGGGAATGACGTTAGTCCTCATCCCGATGTACTCCTGGGGATGCTGCTGGGAGAGTAGCAATGGGAAGAGGGTGGGAAACCAGTTTGGGAGGTGGGCCCAATGCCTGACTGACAAAGCAGAAAATCACAGAATTTCCAAAGTCCTCATTTAGCCCAACTCCAGACCAAAATGAAGTCCCACTCCAGCTCAACAAGTGCTTTCAAATTTATTTCTGGAATCCAGAATGGATTTTCTTCTCCAGGGCCTTAGATCTAGGCACCTCAGAATTGGAACTCAAAACTTAAAAAAAAAGTTTTTAAAAGTTGTTATAATATATAATTGGGGGAAATAAAATATTGTTTTAAATTTTAAAAGAGGAAGATACTTCAGAAAATATCTGGTTCAACCCATCATTAGATGAAAACTGGGAAGATAAAGCATTTGCCCAATGTATCAAAAGTATGACCTGGGCCTTCTGGTTTCAGAGTCAGTATTCTCCCCACTCTATCACTACCACTCATTTAGCCTCTGCTTGAAACCTCCAGTGAAGAGGATTGCCCCATCTCCTTTTGAGGTAGCCCATATACTTCCTAATCATTAGGAGGGTTTTCCTTACAAATCTAGCTGTTACTTCCACTTCCTCTCTATAACTGGCCCCCCACCCTACCCCAGGAGCAGAACAGAATAAATCTGTGAAAACCTCATCTTTTCTGCAAGTAGGTAGCACAGTGAATAAAGTGCCAGGTCTGGAGCAGGAAGATTTATCTTCCTTAATTAAATTTAGTCTCAGCAACTCTGAGGTACCATTACACACCTCTGAGATTGGCTAAGATGACAGAAGAGATAATGACGAATGTTGGAGGGGATGTGGGAATACTGGGACACTGATACATTGTTGGTGGAATTGTGAATGGATTCAACCATTCTGGAAAGCAATTTGGAACTATGCTCAAAAAGTTATTAAACTTATGCATACCCTTTGATCCAGCAGTGTACAACTGGTCTTATATTCCAAAGAGATCTTAAAGGAGGGAAAGGGACCTGTATGTGCAAAACTATTTGTGGCAGCTTGTAATGACTGCGTCAGTAACCTGGATATCTTAGAATCAGCCAGAGTCAGGATAAGCAAAAGTCTTTATTCTTGGTCTTTTGGGGTCACTGTCAGGGGATTAGATATAGGAATCTCCACACCTTCTTTCTCTTTCTCACCACCAAAGAATGATCCCATTTGTCCTACTTCACCCTCTGATCTCTCTCACACTTCTCTGTCTATACCTACAGATCCAGCCAGCACAGAATAGTTGGGGAGGATCATTCTCCAAGCATATGTTAATAGAGTATTGCCCAATTGGTAATTAGCTTTAAGTGCTCGGTTATCTAACCCATCAGCATGGGAGATATTACACAAGCACATAGCAATAATGCACAGGCTATTAGTGATGACTCTCCCAACAGCCAGTGCAGTACCAATGTGGTTTAACAAACATGAATTGTACAACTAGTAGTGATATAATAAATAATATGAATCAACATGGTGTTGTAAGAGATTTCCTAGAAGTCCTAGAAGGAGGGTACATAAACAACAGTCATACATACTCCAACTTCAGCAGCCAAGAGATCATCCAAAACCAATCATTTGTCCATTGCTTCACGTGTCAGAGAATCCAATGATTCCTGTAGGTTTTGAAGTCCTGCAATAGTCTTATGTTTCACAGTATCCTGAGGGTTTAGAAGTCCTACAATAGTCTTATCATTTCTCAGAATATCCAATGATTCCTGAGGGTTTAGAAATCCAACAATTTTTGATGTCCATGACTCAAACGCCATAACTAGCAGGCTCTTTCAGTGGTGGGCACAGTCAGCAATGAAACTACCCAATATTTCTTGGGTCTTCTCCATCGTTTCAAGGGTCTGCTCTGTCTTTCTCTGATGGACAAGGTGAATATGGCTCGTTGGCACCCATCTGATTCCTTTTCCATCTGTGGAGATACAAGCAAACCCTCTCTCCCAAATAGTTAACCTATCTGGTCCTTTCCATTCACCACTTTCTGGGTCTCTCCACATGACCTGGGGATTATCTAAAGACAGTGGAGCTGCTCGCACTGGACACTATCCTTCCTGGGGTTATAAAACCTGTCATCCAGAGCCAGTGCATCTTTGTCAAAGATCAAGAAGTTAATAGTATAAAGGGCTAGATTTAGAAGTTCTCTAGGGTTACTTGTGGCTCCCCCTTTCTTTTGTTTTTGGAGGAACATCTTAATGTCTCTGTTTTTCCTCTCTACAATTGCCTGTCCTTGAGGATTAAAAGATATGCCAGTGGTATGTAAAATCTTATACTGTACACAAAAGTGTACAAAATGTTTATAGGCAGGTCCATTGTCTGTTTTTATTTCTTGTGGCACACCAATAATTGCAAATGCTAGTATATAGAATTCAGTGACTGCTCAGGTTGTCTCTTTTGCTGATGGTATTGCAAAAGTGAATCCTGAAAAGATGTCTACCACAACATGGATAAAAGACAGATGACCAAAAGATTTATAATGGGTCACATCCATTTGCCAAATTTCATTAGGTCTCAAACCACGAGGGTTCTTCCCTGGAGGGAGTGTAGGACATGGAAAGGAAGGCAAGCTGGACAGGCTTTTACTATGCTCCTAGCTTCTTCTCTTGTTATTCCAAATTGTAAACGTAAAGCTTGAGCAGCCTGATGATATTTAAAATGAGATTCTTGGGCTTCTTGAAATAAAGGAGTATTGGCCAACATAGTTAAAAGGCTATCTGCCTTTGAATTACCATCAAAAATAGAACCTGGAAGTCCACTATGAGAGTGGACATGCAAGATATAAATCTTACCTGAATGCTTTCTCACTTGCTCTTGAAGTTCCTTAAAGAGCTGATATATATTGGAGGCTACAAATTTTGTTTGGGCTGTGGCAATTCTTTGTACCACACCTACTGAATAGGCCAAATCAGATATTATATTTATGTCTCCCAGATAATAAGTAAGAGCTAGAATTATTGCATACAATTCATTCTGCTGAGTGGACTGAAAAGGAGTTCTAACTACTCTCTTTATAGTTAAATCATGAGAGTATATACAGTGCAAATATGTTTGGATGCATCTGTAAAGATAGTTGGTCCTTTAAGAGGAACTTTAGAAATCTTTTCTTCAAGAATCTATCACCAATCATGTAATAGTCAGGTTATCTTTAATGGCGACCCATGTGTAAAATCTGGAGCTGTGGCTAATAAAATTTGCCACTCTGGGATGGTTTCACAACATATATTAACTTGTGCATTAGTATAAAATGTGTGTATTTTGTCAGGTCTTATCCCAGATAATTGTACTGCTCGCTTAATGGCATTTAATAAAATTCTAGCCACAAGCACTGGGTAAGGAATAAGGCTTTGTTCTGGTTGTGCTGGGAGGTTCACCCACTCTATCACACTGTCTCCTTGATGAAAGACTGCTGTGGGTGCCTCTTGTGTAGCAAAAACTGATATTTCCAAGGGTTTTTGAGTGACTCTTTCAACCACATTGGATAAAGCCAGTTCAACTTGTCTCAAAGCCTCTTGAGCTTCTTTTGTAAGCTGGCGTGGTAAGTTTAAAGCACTGTCTCCCCTTAAAATGTCATATAATGGTTGCAATTGATAGGTAGTAAAACCTAACACTGGACACATCCATTGGGTATCTTCTATCAATTTCTGGAAGTCATTTAAGGTGTTTAGCTTCTCTGTTCTTAAGGAAAGTTTTTGTACTGTAAGCACCTCAGGGTATATCTCATATCCTAGATATTAAAAAGGAGCATGTCTTTGAATTTTTCTGGAGTTATGTGCAATTTGTAGTTCCTTAGTGTTTCTATGGTTTTTTGTAGACATGCTTCTAACATTTGTTCCTCAGGTGCACATCCCAATATATCATCCATGTAATGTAATAACATTACTTTTGGAAATGCTTTTCTTAAGAGCAGCAGCAACATACATTTGACACATAGTAGGGCTGTTTTTCATTCCCTGTGGCAAAACTGTCCATTCATATCTTTTATAAGGCTCAGCTAAGTTAACGCTAGGCACTGAAAAGGCAAATCTTTTCATATCCTCCTTATCTAGAGGGATAGAATAGAAACAATCCTTAATGTCTATAACCCAAAGAGGCCATTCTCTAGGCAACTGAGTAGGAGAGGGAAGTCCAGGTTGAAGAGTTACCATAGTTTCCATCTGTTCATTTACCTTTCTTAAATCAGTCAACATCCTCCATTTTCCAGATTTCTTTCTTACAACAAATACTGGGGAATTCCAAGGACTTAGAGAAGGTTGTAAGTGTCCTTGGTCAAGTTGCTCCTGTACTATTCTAATAAAGCCTGAATTTTATTGCTAGCTAAGGACTACTGTTCTATCCACACTGGTGTATCAGTTTTCCATTGGATAGAACAGGTGAAAGTGTTGGCAGGCCTTTAACAGCAGCCCTGCCTAAAAAGCCAAAATACTCATTTTTAACCCTAATTGTTGTAAAATGTCTCTTCCCCACAGATTGATGGGGATTTTTTCAACTTTAGAAGGAATAAAAACTCCTGTTTCATCTTCAAATACCCATCTTAAAGGGGTAGCACTAACTTCAGCTGCTATAGATCCTCCTACACCAGACATATAGGTGTCTGCCTTAATCTTTGGCCAGTGACTGGGCCAGTTGGCACCTCTAATGACTGTGTAATCTGCACCAGGGTCTACCAGTCCTTCTAATGGTATGCCCTTTATACAGATGGTGAGCATAGGTGGGTCAGCTGTCACAGCTGCTGTCCAGTATATTCCTGGATTTTGTTGCTTGGAGTCCGAACATGGGCGACTGTCATCAGATGGCTTATTAGGAGTCTGTATCAGTAAACCTGATGCTACAAGTTCTCCTGGTTGATAAATCACACATTGTCTACCTATGTTAGTGACTGGGATATTATCTACACATTCCCCAGTTTCCCACATCAGTGTATGGATGGACACTTTTGTAAGTACTCTCAGGAGGCGAAATGGTCAAGCCTACTGTGCCTGGAGGCAAGGGATCCATAGGCTGGAGAGGAACAGATTTCACCTCTCCAGGGGGTATTTCAGTTGTCCCAGATGCATACAACTCTATTCTCCCCAGTTGTAATCCCTTTCTCCCATCAGATGGCTTTCTGGCTGATTGGTCATGTCTGGGTACTGAATTTCTAAGCACGCTCTGGGTGTAGCATCAGCTGCCATCATGCCCTAAGTAATTTTTGCCTTGGGCCCCTCATCCTGTTTCCCTGAATCAGTCTACATTCTGATGCCCAATGGAGTCCTCTGTTGCATTTTGGACATGGGGTTTTGGGTCTTGTTTTCCCAGCCTGTCTTCTCACTCTGTCTCTATGCCAACACTAAGCTATCAGATGCCCTACTTTACCACATTGAAAGCATTGACGAGTCTCTCTGGAAGTCCCTTGCCAAAAGGGACCCTGTCTTGTTGGGATCTTGGGAAGTCTGCATCATAGCCTGGCTATAAAAGGCATTTGTGCCCACTGTGGCACAGCGTCTTATGATCTCCTCTAAAGGAGCATCCTTGTGTAGTCCTTGTATAATCCTTCTACAAACCTCATTAGTATTTTCTTTAGCAAGTTCCCTTACCAAAGTGTCTGTTACTATATTTTCACCATTAGTCCGTATGACAGCTGTCTGCAAACATCCCACAAAATCAGCAAAGGGTTCATTTGGTCCTTGTGCAATTTTTGTGAAGGCTTCACCCTTGTCATTTCTATTGGGATGCAACAGCAATTTGCTCATGTGCTGCTAAGGGGTAATTAATCTGTACTGAAATTTCTACATAAGAACCTATACCTGTTAGTTGGTCACAGGTGATTGAAGTATTAACTCCACTTTGACTATTTCTTGGGCTTGTATCCTACAGAGCTCACCATATTCAGAAAGCCACAACAAGTTTTGTCCAGACAAATCTAAGCATGTCCTTGCAGATTTCCAGTCCCTAGGGGTTAAGACTTCATAAATTCTGTAATAACATCTTAACATAAGCTGATGTAGCCCCATAAAGAGAGCAAGCCTTTTTCAGGTCTTTGAGGATTTCTATATCAAAAGGAGTATATCTTCTGCTTTCTTGACCTGAAGAGTTAAACTGTTGAATCATCGGATACATATTGATTTTCAAATCAGCTAAATCCTGGCCTTCTTCTATGGCTTTAAGTAGTGCCTTTTGCAATCTAATCATAGGAGGGGGTGATTGCTGAGGGGGAGGTGCTGGTGGTATCACTGCCCCTCCCACTACTCCTTCTCCCTCCATCCCAGAAGATGGGAGTTGATGGGGGCATGTCAATAATCTGCTCCCTACACGGGGTTGAAGCTGCCTCATGAGAGCCAGAATCACTCCACCCTTGAACCTCATTTAAGTCCCATGCCCTCTGGCGATATGGTCATTAAACTGTTCTTTGTCTTCCTCTTTTTCCTCACACTTCCTCATTTGGCCGTTCCTAAAACTTTTCCTTTTTCTATAACTTGCAAGATTCTTTAAGGCCAATTGTATTGCTTCTGTGGAAATTGAATGAGGATCTTTATCACTTATTCACAAAGTTGTTGTCCTACCAGCTTCCAATTATCTAGCCCTATTTCTTCTTCCTCTAAGAACCAAGAGGACATGTGTCCTAATGTACCCAAGAGTCTAGTGATCTGTTCCCAAGTTATAATTAAACCTTGCCCCTCAATCAACTTAAGTATGCTTTCTATAGTGCCCCTTTGGGGCGGGGGTGGGACTGGGGATGGGGGAGAATCTTTTCCTAACATCTATCCCATTTCAGCTAGAAAAAGTTACTAGTTTAGCCCTTAACAAAGTAAGTTTCCTGTTTGTATATTAAAATATCTAATTTCCTGGTAACCGGGGAACTTCTTCAGTGAAAGTAGGGTCCTTGGTCCACACCTTGGGCATCAAATGTAATGACCGAGTTAGTACCCTGGATATCTTAGAATCAGCCGGAGTCAGGATAAGTAAAAGTCTTTATTCTTGGTCTTTTGGGGGTCACAGTCAGGGGATTAGATCTAGGAATCTCCACACCTCCTTCCTCTCTCTCCACCACCAAAGAATGATCCCACTTGTCCTACTCCACATTCTGATCTCTCTCACACTTCTCTGTCTATACCCACAGATCTAGCCAGCACAGAATAGTTGGGCAGGGTCATTCTCCAAGCATATGTTAATAGAGTATTGCCCAATTGGTAATTAGCTTTAAGTGCTTGGCTATTCAAGTGCATCTCTGTTTCAGCCCTTTACAGCAGCCCTTTGTGTAGTGGCAAGAAACTGGAAACTGAGTGGATGCCCATTGGTTGGAGAATGGTTGTAGAAATTATGGTTTATGAATATTATGGAATATTATTGTTCTGTAAGAAACGATCAGCAGGATGAATACAGAGAGGCTTGGAACTCTACATGAACTGGGCAGAACCAGGAGATCATTAAACACGGCAACATCAATATTATACAATGATCAATTCTGATGGATGTGGGGCTCTTTTCAACAATGAGATGATTAAAGCCAGTTCCAATGATCTTGTGAAGAGAGTCATCTATACCCAGACAAAGGACTGTGGGAACTGAGTGTGGCTCACAACATAACATCCTTTTTGATATTGTTTGCTTGCATTTTGTTTTCTTACTCATTTTCTTTCCTTTTTGATCTGATTCTTCTTGTGCAACAAGAGAATTGTATAAACATGTTTACATATATTGGATTTAACATTTTTTATTTAATTATAGTTTTTATTTATCAGATATATGCATGGGTAATTTTACAGCATTGACAATTGCCAAACCTTTTGTTCCATTTTTTTCCCCTCCTTCCCCCCCCCCCCCCCGACCCCAGATGGCAGGTTGACCAATACAACATATTTTTAACATGGAAAAAAATAAAATAAAATTTAGTCTCAGACATTTAATAGTTGTGTGACTCTGGGCAAATGACTTGACCCTGATTACCTCAATTTCCTCATCTGTAAAATGAGCTAGAGAAGGAAATAACAAACCACTCCACTATCTCTGCCAAGAAAACCTCAAAGGAGATCACCAGATACAATTGAAAAATGACTGAATTGAGCATCAAATTGGGGAAGAAAAGGTAGTTTGGAAGGGAGTACACTAGTAGTTATAGGGGGAATAAAAAAAAAAAGCTTCAGGCAGATGATGGTGCTCGAGCAGAATCTTATCCATCAGTCAATCAATGAATATTAAGCATCTGCTTTGTGCCATGCACTGTGTATTAAATGCTGGGGATACAAAAGGAGGGGAAAGATCCTTCCTTCCTCAAGGAGTTAATAATCTAAGGGGAATATTAAAGGAAGTTTGGTATTCTGCAGCAGAGATATAGAGGTGGCATCTTCCAGGCATGGGGGTAATGCAAAGGTATAGTGTGGAGATGGGAGATGATGGAGTGTTGTGTATGAGAAAAGTGAATAGGTTACTTTGGCTAGTTTGAAGGGAGAGCAAAATCTGATGAGGCTGGAAAGTCTGGGCCTGGTTGTGTAGGGTTTGTATTTGATTTTAAAGATACAAAAGGAGCCACTGGAGTTGAATGAATAGGAAAGTCATATAGCGAGGTGTGTAGGGAAATTTAATTTGTGTGTGCAGAACACACTGGAGTGGGGAGAGACTGGAGGCTAGAAGTTCCATTAGGGAGTGGCTTCTAATCCACGGGAGAAAGTAATGAGGGTTTCTTAGTGAGTGAAGTGCAAGTGGGGTGGGATGCAAGGGATTCTGTGAGGGCAGATAGACACAGCAAGATCTGGTACCCAAGTGAGTTTGTGTGGTGAGTGAGAGGAGTCCAAGGTTATGCTGAAGTTATAATTCAGTGCTGAGTGGTCAGTTAGAAGAATGGGAGTGCCTTTGGGGATGCTGGGAAGAGGGGAGAGTTTGGGAAGGGGAAAATAAGGGCAGCAGAATCTTAGCTGTGTCTGTATCTGACAGACTCTGGTGCTAGGAACCAGGACACCTGAGTTCTTTTGTCCTGGCTGACTCCCTGTTTAATCCCCAAGCAATCCCCTTCATTTTTCTGGACCCTACTTTTCTTGCTGTGTACCATGAAGGGGCTTGACTAAAGCCATTCCAGATTTTTCTAGCCTATGAGTCTGTTGTAGAGCAAATCATTAAAAAAAAAAAAAAAAAAAAAAAAAGCAGCTGATAATGACTTAGGCTGTAGAGTTTGCAAGGTGCTCTCCGTATGCAATCTTATTTGAGCCTAACGCTAGCCATGTTAAGGAGATGCTACTGATGTTGTCTCCATTTTACAGATGGGAGAGCTGAGGTACAGAGGCAATCAATGACTTTTCTTGACTATTATATTTAGTAATTGTTGAAGTCAGAAGTTTTTTTTCAGGGCTTAAGAACCAGGTAGGGGAGGGGTTGGAAGGAAGAAGAGGAAAATTTGCAATAAAATATTATGCAAGGGTAAATGTTGGAAAAATTACCCAGGCATATGCTTTGTAAATAAAAAGCTTTAATTTAAAAAAAAAAAGAAAAGAAAAGAAAAAAAAAAGACTAAGTTGTAGAGCAGGCACTGATCTGTATTGGGAAAGCCAGTTTGATTGGTTCAAGTGTATACATCAGTGAAAGAGTTGGTCTCCCCGAAGGTGCCAGACTGTGTACTGGGCGCTGGAGCATAAAGACAGAAATCAGAAGCTTACACCATCTCTGCCTCCTGGCTGCCTTCAAGTCCCAGCCCACATCTCACTTTCTACAGGAAGCCTTTCCCAATCTTTATTGATTATAATATCTACCTTTTGTTTCTTTTGTGAAAGCAAAATAGGCCATCTTTTATCTCACTTCTTACTAACCTTTAATTACTGAATGGGTGTTGCCCCAAACTGAGACCTTAGCATAAAAAGGCCTAAGTCTCCCCCTACAGCACGGCCATCACCAGGCATTTTGACTTGTGTATCGCCACTGGACTCCAGTGATACTGGAGGAGAGAGTGGGGCTGGTGACTTTGCACAGTTTCAGTCCAATTCACTTGCAAGTTAAGACAACCCCCTTCTGGTATCATTGGATCTCTTTGAGGAAAAGCAATTTCCTATTTAACCACTTTATTGTTTGCATGTCTCCTCCATTAGACTGTGAGCTCCCTGAGGTTGGGGAGGGAGATCTTCTTGTTTTTCTTTGTACTCCATCCCCTTTCCCATAGTATATGCTTAATAAATTGTTCTTGAGTGACTAGGACCTGAACTATTTCAGTAGCAAGGTGATTCCCTGAACTGGATCTGAAGGAGGCTTCCCCCCTCCCCCTCCCCATGTATGTTAGCACATTCTGATCTCACAGAAGGATCCTGGGATAAAGCCACTTCTTGCCTCCAGAACACAGCCCTCACTCCCTCTCTTCTGGGGCATCCTGCCTTAGTACTTGGGCTTTAGGCTTCTGAAAGAAAAAACTGGAGGCTTGAGCTTGATTCTCATAGTTAAAGGGGAGGATCAATTTTTTTCTAAACGAGAGGGATGGATAGAGACTGTGTGAGTCAATGTGGTGAGTGAGAAGGCCGGTGCATGAATGACAGAGTGTGTGAGTCAGCGTGACGGAGGGGATGTGAATATGAGGCTAACCAAGGGGCAGGAGAGGGACTGCACGCATTCGCGAGTGAAATCATGCAAGAACGCTTGAGTCGTCATCATCTATGAGAAAAGGGTGTGATTGCTTATACGCTTGAAAGAGACACTCATTGCACTTACCTGTGCATGACTGGCTGTGTGCTTAACAGGGAGAGGCAATGGAAAAGAGAAGGTGGTGTGAGACTTTGGGATTTGGGACAAGGATGATTTTTGCTAGTTGGACTCCCTGTTGTGAGAGATAGTATGGTGTAATGGTTAGGGAATTGGCCTGAAGGGCACAAAACCTGGATTTAAGTCAGTACTCTGTGTGGCCCTTAGCCTCTCAGAGTGCTTGGTGGCACTCTGTAAGATGCATAGAAGGGGGTGACTCACATTGATATAGGGAATTCCATGATCTAGGGGATCCCTAAATCAATGACAGCTTTAGTCCCTATCCTGCTTGCATCAGTATATAGAAATATCCTCTACCCAGGTCCTAAGTTCCTCAGAGACCAGCCAGTCCATTTGAGGCTGGATTGAGAGATACAAATTCAAAGAATAAATCGTAAGGAATGTACCCAGATCAGATCACACTTGGAGTAGAGATCCATTCTGGACGCCGCATATAATTTGTGACTCTAAGAAGTGTATAGCAACAAGTGTGGTGAAGGGTCCTGAGGTCAGGACATATGAAGATCCACTGAAGGAGCTGGAAATGTCTAGCCTGGAGAAAAGAAGGCTCAGGAAGGACATGAGAATTGCCTTCAAATATTAGAAGGACTGTCAAGTAGAAGAGGGATCGGACTTGTTTTCATTGGTCACTGAGGACAGATTCCAGATCAATGGGTGGAAGTTGCAAAGAGGCAAATTAGGTTTGATATGACGAGATGCTTCCCAAGGGTGCAAGGGGCTGCCTTGTTACATAGTTGGTTCCCCATTATTGGACCTCTTAATGAAAGGAGCAGATATCAGACACCTGTTGGGCAATCTTAAAGAGCTGCCCTTCTCAGGTATCATTTGGACTGATGGACACTAAAGTCCTTTCTAGCTTTAGAATTATGTAATTCTATGAAACTGAGAACAAGAGAGGTCAGGAATTTTCTTAGTAACACAGAGTAAGGTCATGATTTGAAATCGTGACTTCTTTTCCAAATCCAGTGCTTGTTCAACAATAATTCATATCCATATCCATCCATCCATCCATTTAGTTATATCTGATGAAAATCAGTTTCCTCGTCTGTTCAATGAGAGACTTAGCCTAGACGATTTCTAAGGATCTCCTAACTTTCATATTCTCTCTCTCACTCTTCCTCCCTCCACTCACCAGTCTTTGAGATTCAGAGTGGCAGTTATTGAATTAAATGAGCTGTGTATACGATTGAGTGTCCCTGCCTGTGATTGTGTGGTGGACTGTTGGTTTGTGTCTTTGAGGGAGTCAGTGGGCTTAAGTAGACTTAGGAAGTAAAGTTATCAGGGTGAGTGTGTCTACTTTTGCATGACCATTTCCCCAAATTCTCCCACTTGGATGCTGTGAATATATTCAGAAGCTTATAGGCTGGAAATTTGGTCATGGTGCCCTCTCCTGGACAACTAAGAGAATCAGGATCTGTAACTGGCTTATTCCCTTTTCCCTATCCTTGCAGCCCTCATTCCCACAGGCCCACAGACCTTATTCCTCTATCTTCCGACCCTGCAATGTCCTAGGAAGGCAGCTATAGATGGCACAGTGGATGACTAGACTGGAGTTAGGGAGATATGAGTTCAAGTACGATCTCAAATAATTAATATGTTGAGCAAGTCACTTCAACCCTGCCTCAGTTCTTTCATTTGTATAATGGGGATAATAGTAGTGCTTGCCTCTCAGGATTATTATGAGGATAAAATGAGATGATACTTGTAAAGAGCTTAAAACACTGTATAAATGCTGGCTATGTCAAGTGAGATAATGTATTGCAATCTCTTTGAAAACCTTAAGGTATTATATAAATGTCAGCTATTATTATCATAGCCCCATTCTTACAACCAGCACTCCCTCTTCTCTTTCTACCATTCTCACATTTTCATGTTCCCATAGCCTTTCGCATCTCTTATTCTCATAGTAATAACATGGTTTCATCTCTATAGCTCCTTTTCTCATAGCCCCAATCCTTCATTCCCACTGTCTCTGTCCCCCTCAATCATCCACATCCTCATCCTCTCACCTCCTACCCTGTACCCCATTCCCCCATTCTTAGTCCTTCTCTTCCGAATTTCCAAGGTCTCCCTGCCTGGGAGGATTGGAGGAGCCCAGTGACCTCATGATTATAGAAAAGAAAAAGAAACCATGCTGTTTTATTGAATATCAAGAGGGGATCATATCCTTCTTTCCATTCTCACCTATTACTGTCCAGAGCGATTCAGGCCTTCAACCTTGGTTCAAGATGGATGGAGGGGTGACTCAGTTCCTTAAACCAGCATTCCTGGTGAGTCTGACTCCAAGCTTCAGAATGGGGAGTCCATTATTGGGCCTGGGAATAAAACCCTCAATGGCCCTGGATTTAGAGGGTTCTTCTGGAGGTTGGGGGCAAGAGAAAGGAAGCTTGATTCTCCAGCATAGAGGGAGGGAGTCCTCCCAAGGGCAAGGGTGAAATGAACCGAACTGGATTTGGAGGGAGCAGCTAGCTATAGCCTAAGCTCCTGGATACTAGCAGAGTGTCCTTCCTGGATCCTCTTTGTTCTGGTTGCCTGAATCCTTGTGGCTGGCCGACATTACCCGCAACCCACCCAGGGGTCTGATCTGCTGGTGCTGTGATCTCTGGTTTGGGAGAAGAGCCCATCTTTGCAAACCTCTCCTTGCTGGCCCCTTGGAGGGAGCAAGAGGACTGAGCACTAGGCCCCCTGAGCGCGGCCTGCAGGACTTAGCTCTGGGGATGGAGAGGAGAGGGTAACTCCGATCTGGTGCAGCAGTGCCCGCTCCAGGACCCAGGTGTAGAGTACGGGGTTAGAGACAGAGGCGGGTAAAGCTGTGGATACAGTAACCACTCTCCTTCCTCTAGGCCTTCTCTCCCCACACTGATCTTTCCTGAGGTCTCCAGAAGAGCTAGCTCTCAAAGAGGGTCCATTTCCGGGGGCCTCCGCTCTGAATGTCCCAAGTCCGCTCCTCCACCCGCATTCTCTCCAGCTGCCTTTCCCAGCCCCTGGGGCCCGAGAAATCAGAGGCAGGGGGATTTTGAAAACGGGCTGCCTCGCCCCGCTCAGCCTAGCCCAGGCGCTTGCCTTGCTCCGCACCCAGGTCAGATGAGAGTCAGGTTGGGGGCAGATGCCCGGAGCGCTTCGGCCCCCTTGCCCAGGTTCACGGCCTCCTCCCCGCCGTGGGCCGGCAGCGCGTGGTGGCAGCGGCAGGTGGACGCCCTGCTGGAGGAGGGGGAGTGCAGAGCGGCTCCCTTGCGCTTGCCTCCGCGCAAGCTTCGGGAGATCCTCTGGGAGATGAGGTAGAAGATCTCACAGACGGTGAGAACGATGCAGATGGCCGAGGCGCCCACCATGAAGAAGGTGAAGACCTTTTTCTCTGTGGGCCTGGCGATGTAGCAGTCCACCGTGTTGGGGCAGGGGCTCACGCCGGCGCACTGCACCAGGCGGGGGAAGGAGAAGCCGTACCACAGCGTGTGCAGGATGTAGAGGAACACGATCTCCACGATGAACTTGAAGAAGAGGCTCAGCAGGTAGGTCCACCAGAGCCCGCCGTGCTTCTTGCCGGTGTTGTCGTAGAGCCGGGCGCACTTGTCCCCGTGCTTCAGGCGGTGTCTGCGCTCCCGCTCCTCGCGGTAGGCCACGTGCATGATGACCAGCAGCGAGGGGCAGGTGACGAAGATGAGCTGCAGGGCCCACAGCCGGATGTTGGAGATGGGGAAGAAGTGGTCGTAGCAGACGTTGTTGCAGCCCGGCTGGCGCGTGTTGCAGTCGAAGTCCTTCTGCTCGTCGCCCCAGACCCGCTCGGCCGCCACCACGTACACCAGCACGCGGAAGACGAAGACCACCGAGAGCCAGATCCGGCTGAAAGCCGTGGAGTACTTGTTGACCCCGCTCAGGAGCAACTGCAGAGTCTTCCAGTCCATGGCTCATGGGCTGCAGGGGCGCCGGGCCCGCCTGGGGGGTCAAGGAAAGAGAGGCTCAAGGTGGGCCTGGGCTGCGGGAAGTGGGGGGGCTGGCCCAGGCCGTGAGTTGGGAGGTTCACCCTGGCTCCCCTCAAAGAAAGCTTCCCCCTGGCTGCAAGCTGTGGGACGGAGACCCCTCCAGGACTCCCGGGCTTCCCCAAAGGCGCCAATCAGGCTCAGTCCAAGGATGGCCGTGCCTGGGTGAGCAGACGCCTTGTTGTCCCTCCCCGCCATGTGCAGTTGCTGCCTAGGAGTCCCCGGACCAGTGCGTGCGTCTCTGGGTGTAGGCTTGTGGATCTGCATGGGGATGCGGCTTGGCGGAGTTCAGCCCCGGGACATCCCGAAGCCGCTTTTCCTGAAAAGGTGTCTGTGTGTGGGGGTGGGTGGCTGTGTGCCTAGAGAGTAGTGAGCTCGGCTGTGCTGTATGAGGCGCCTCGTGGGTGGGAGGGCGCCAGGGTGGGGGGGCAAGTGGGTCCCGTGGAATGTGGGATGGGAAGTGTGAGCGGGGGTGGGGGATGGCACCCGCCGGTGAAACAGCACTCGCAGGGAAAAGCGTCCTAGATTTGGAGTTAGAAGCCTGGGGTTTTAATCCTAGCTCTGTCCAATTTGGGTAAGAAGTGCCCGTAATGGACCTCAGTTTCCTCATTTGTAAAATGGGAGCATTGGACACCGTGGCCTCTAAGATCACTTCCAGCTCCAGATCTGTGGCCCGCGAGCCCTTTGGTAACCGTATCCTGAGGAAGACTCTTCCAACGGGAACAAACTTCCCCCCAGGATTTCTTATTTGAAAATCTTGTCTCGCCTCCTAGGGGCAGGAGGGCTGAGATGGTCTCCCTTTCCCCTGAAACATGAATCAAAGTTGCTTCCGACCCCATCTTCCTATTCCTCATCTCCTTTAGCCAACTTTGCCTCCACATCCCCCTCCTCCCCCCCCTCAGGTATATGTTTTCTGGCCACGCGGTTCTCCAGATTCCTTTCCTGCACATGCTCCTGTAGATCACAGGCTGTGAGCCGCTCTTGAGAGTTAACTGTGGGACTGAACTCTGAGCAGGCACGCTGCAGAATATGGCACAAGGGTGGCTTTGGCATCAGAGAACCCTATCCAGTCCTGGCTCTGGCACTTAGGCCCTGGCTGGACTTCACCTTTCTGGGGCTCAGATTCTGTTTTTGTACACCTGAGATCTCTTTCCCCACTACATCTAGCACATCCCACCCTCCTACCAGCAGTGTGCCTAGAAAGGAGGTCTGTTAGGGGAAGGGTGGGTCAGTCAGGGAGTCAGTATATGATCCCCAGTTGTGCTTGTCACTCCCTCTCATGAACTTAAGTAACTCATTGAACTTGAAGGTGAATGGACCTATTTTAGTTATACATTATATTTCAAGCTCTCATTCCTTGTTGGCCTTGTTTGGTCCCAAGAGGCTGTCCCTGAAAAGGTGCCCCCGACACCTTCCTGATTTCTAGTCCCCAACCTCACCCCCAATTCCCTTTAAAACCCCCAGCACTGAATCACTGAGAGGACATATTCATGGGGAAGGAATGTCTTGACAGGACTGAGGGCGGAGAGCAGGCGGGGCTTACCCTCCCTCAAGTTGAAGGAGGGAGTTTAGAGAGGGGAGGTGCGGAGTAAGGTTACAACCCCTACCAAGGACTGGAGGAGCAGGTTCTGGGCTCCTGACTCCCCTGAGTGAGCTGTCATGGACAGGGGTGGTGGGTGGTATGGAAGGCACTGGGCTTTGGCTAACATCTAAAGGATGGGGCTCTCTGATAGAACAACAAAGGTCCTAGTCTTACCCTCTTCTGGACCCTAATTCGGTATGGGACAGGGCATTGAGCTCTGTGAGGGATCTGAAGTTCTGCCTTAGCCCCAAGCATGGCAACGCTGGCTCACAGCATATCCCCTACCGTCCACTTGAGAGTTGGGGCTTATACCCAAAGTTCCACTTTCTTCAGGGGAAGAAGAGCAGGAACCTGAATCTTATGACACTTCTCTGAATTTGGGGGAACCCTTTCCCTTCCTCCTGCTTCTGACTTTTTCTCCTTCCTTCCTCGTGCTCGAGCCACTCCTCTCTTTCCCCTCTACCCCTCGACCCATTCCCATTCCTGTCCCCATCCCCTGCAGTTGGAGGCACGGAGACCAGTTGGTTCCCCAAAGACCTGAAAAGCAAAGAACTGGCCCCTGACCCATCACCCTCTGAATCCCCTCAGGCTTCTGCTCCCACCTGCCCAACAGAGTAAGAGACCAGGATGTCCCCAGCCAGCCCTAGCCCAGAAACTCTCTCTATTTCCTGCTCTAACCAATTTTTTAAGAGTGGAAAAGAGGGAACAAGGCCAGTGACCATGCCCAGTGGATTCCCCAGCCAATGGCTCCAATCCCCTCTATCCCAGAGGTATCACTTACCCACCAGCTCCTCGTCTTCCAAACCCTGCAGGGAAGCAAGTGAGGGACAGACTTAGACAAGCTGTCCCCGCCCACTTTCTTCTCTCACTGAGCCTGCTTACACCCTCTTCCTCTGGGCGGGGTTGATTTACCCTGCCCAATTGGGAGCATGTAATGGGCCAGTCCAAGGTGGCAACAAGCTGATGGGCATGAAGGGATAACCCAGCTGAGACCCTCACACCTGTGGGTGTAGATGATGGGGAGGGAATTTTCAGTCTACAGTCTAGGATTGAATATGGATGGGGAGGGAGTTTCCAGCTAGGGAAAGCCCCACCTGGGTTCAAACAAGGAATACCAAAGGGGCTACCGCCCTCAACAATCTCTCTATGTTCTAAGAATAATATCTGAATCAATCCCCTCCCTCCCTCCCCAGGACACTAAGACAGAGCTCTAGGCCCTAAAAAGGAAAAAAAATTAAATCTTTTTGGTTTTAAGTCAAGTTATATGATTGATCCCCATTCCACTCCCACTCCAACCAAGAATTTTTTATAATCATTTTCAACATTCACTCTTGCAAAATCTTGTGTTCCATATTTTTCTCTCTCTCACCCCAACTCTTCCTCCCCTAGACAATGGTGTAATCGAACATAAGTTAAACATGTGCAGTTCTTCTATGCAATTTTCCACATTTATCATGCTGCACAAAAAAATCAGATCAAAAAGGGAAAAAAATGAGAGGAAAAAAGGAAGCAAACAATAACAAAAAAGGTGAAACTTCTATGTTGTGATCTACATTTAACCCCCATAGTCCTCTCTCTGGATACAGATGGCTCTCTCCATCACAGTCTATTGGAATCGAGCCCTCATTTGTAATAAACAAAAGCAAAACCAGCAGACACTTAACTACTGTCTAATAGGGTATGCAGCATTCTGCAACCTCAGATTCTCCTTCAGTTCTCCACTGCAAGGAAAGAGATGGTCCTTCCATTCTTCTTCCCCTGCTACTTTATTTATACATACTCACAAAACATTTTCAGATTTATAAAGGCTTGTTTTTTTCACTACAGCCCTTTGAGACCAGTACTACAAAATGATCATCCCCATTTTCCAGATGAGGACTCAATTAAAATGACTTGCCCATGATCACATAGCTATGAAGCATTTGAAGAAATATGAGAAGCTGAGCCCACTGACTCAAATTGATTGCTTTCTCAGGTTCTGGCTTTGGTACTTGCTGCCTTTTTTCCTCCACTTGAGCCAAACTATCCCAGGGGTTTCCCCTTTATTCTTGGGTTCTTTTAGGGATCAGGTTGGGTTTTCTCTCAGGGGGTTCCTACTCCCTCTTTCAGGGTTCTTCAGCTTTTTCCTGGAGAATCCTCCCAAATCCTTCCTGTGACCTGATCCGATATGACCAAGCTGGCTTTCTGTATTTTTCCTCCTATTTAAATTTCTGAGCCTTTTCCAGAGTCTCACAGTGGGCTAGCTCCCCTGGCTTCCCCAAAGACTACTCCAGACAATATCTCTAGTTTCCCGCCCAGAGATTTAAGTTCCATAGAAGCGCTTTATAACTCTTCACCTACTTAAGATTGTGAGGTTCAAAGGTTGTGGGCAGAGCCTTTTTTTTTTTTTCTGAAATGAGCCCCCTGCCAGGCCCTGAACTTAGTCACAGTTCAGTTGTTCTGTCTCATTCTGGTACAATGGAGGGTGGGGTAGGGCAGGGCTCCAGTCCAACTTTTTTCCTCTAAGGAGTTGTAGTTGGCTTTGGGGTCCCAAGGCTTAGAGGGAGTGAATGGGAAAGGTGATGTTTGACCTGACTTGGGACTTCTTTGGGGGTTGGGGGAGGGATGGCTAATGCAGCCGTCCTTGTGGACACTGAGGAAGACATGTCCAGGTTATATCTTTTCTTGGGAGAGATGGTTAGGGACATTTGGCAGGCTTTTCTGCTTTGACTCTAGGGAACTGAGCCAGCATTGCTCCAGAATCAAAGTAATTAGAAATAATTATAGGTAATAATTACACCTGGGTAACTTCTCCCTCTTCTTCTCTCTATCCCAAAGCATCTCCATTAGGGACCTAGTGTCTCACACCCTTGGCTGCTTCCACCTCTGGAATAAATAGACTCTCCTCTTCTTAGACACCTCCTAACTCTTCAATACGACTTGTTGCTCCTGGGAAGGTGCTTCCTCTCTGGCCCATGGTCAGGTCAGCCTGGGGTCTCTTGCCATGGATGCTTAGGAGAAAAGCTTCTTTGGTGGTCATAGCCCACCTCTCCTGCCAAAGTTGGGCCCTGGGAGGTAGAGGGAGGAGAAGGCTGAGAACAGCTTATCTATGTTCCCTCTCCCCTTCCTTCCTTGTTACCTTGGGAAAATGCCTCACTTAAATTTCCTTCACCACTACTTGGCAATGCTTGGAGGCCCTAGTCCCTCCCACCCTGAGGAGTGCCAGAAGATACTGAGCTCCACAGCCATGGAGGGAAGGCATGAGATGAGGTGGGGGGAATTGAATGTAACCCAAAAGTCCAGACATCCAGCCTAGATTCTTCCCTTCTTCTGCTCCCTTCTCATCAATCCTGATGGACTAGCTCTATAAGACTCGAGCCAAGAGATCAGCATCCCCAATCTCAGAGTGGGGGAAGATGTCAGAAAAAAATCTAGTTCAACTTTCTTCTCTTGTAGGGCAAGAACCTTTTTAATAGCCCTAATAAGAAGCCATTCACCTTCTTCCTTAAAGAGCTCTAAGAATTTCAGGGAATTCATTACCTATTCTCCAGAGGTAGCTCATTTCACTGCTGGACATTTCTATTTTTAATTTTAGTGAAGATGTTTTATTGATCTACCTCTCTCCTTCCCTTACTCCCTCCCTTTTTGCCTCCTTCTTTCCACTTCCCTCCCTCCCTTCCTCCTTCCCTTCTTATTTTGCTTCCTTCCTCCCTCCCTTCCTTTCCTTCTCCCTCCCTTCCTTCTTTCCTTCTTCCTACCCTCTTTCTTTTTCTCCCTTACTTCCTCCTCTCCCTCCTTCCCGCCCCCTCCCTTCCTTCCTCCTTCCTCCTTCCCTTCCTCCCTCCCTCCCTTTCTTTGTCATTCCTTCCTTCCGTCCTTCCTTCTTTCCTCCCTCTTTTCCTTCTTTCTCTCTTCCCTTTCTTCATCCTTCTTTTCTTTTTTTCCTTTCTTTCTCTTTCTTTCAATATTACAGGGGAGTTAGATAAACAAACTGCTCAACTTGGAGTCAGGTAGGTGTGAATTCCAATATTGCATCAGATACTAGCTAAATGATCCTGGACAAGCTATTTTAACCTTTTTTTTTTTTGCTTCAGTTTTCTTTGATGTAAAATGGGGACAAGATAGCCCCTACTTTACAGGGTTATTGTGGGGATCAAATGGAATGGTATATAAAGTATTTTGTAATCCTACAAGTGTCGTATAAATACTAGCTTAATTAATTGATTGATTGATGCTTGACTCACCTACTTCTTTAGGACCCTCTTCTTATAACAAATAAAAATGGTGGAGTAAAACAAATCAGGACATTGGTATACACCTCCTGTCTTCTGCTCATCAGTTTATATTGCATGACTGGTCTCTTGAAATGATGGCTGCATTGACAAGAGTTTTGAAGGTCTGTAATATCTTTTTCTTTTACCTGTATCATCAGCATCATTGTGTGAATTGTTCTTCCAGTTCTGCTGACCTTACTATATACAGTTCCCACAACTCTTTCCCAGTTTCTGACAATTTTAGTTGTTGAAAAATTCTTCTTCAAATTTGGCCAAAATCTGTCTCTCTTTGATATCTACCCCTTGCTTCTGGTTGAAAGGATCAAGTCATAGACTCCCATGTAATGGAAGGGACCTCAGAGATCATTTAGTCTGACCCCTTCATTTTCCAGGTGAGGAAACTGAGATCTAGAGAGAAATGACTTGTCCAAAATTTAATCTCTCTCCCTCCTCCTACTGAAATAAAGTAAAAGAAGAAAACTAAAAAAGCAATTGTAGCAAATATATAAGCAAACAAAAGACAAATCTATAAAATCTACAAGCAAATTCCCACATTGTTAAGTATTCAAAAAATATATTTCATTCTCATGTTGAGTCAATTGCCTCTTTTTAGAGATAGGTAACTTTCATTCAGTTGTCTAAAATCATGGCTGCTCATTATGTCAGTGTTCATAATTATTTCAAATTTGTTTTTTACAGTATTGTTATTAGTATGAACTTCTTTCTTTTTCTTACTTTAGTCTGTATCTGTTATATAAGCTTTCCCAGGTTTCTCTGAAACCACCTTTTTTTGTCATTTCTTATAGCATAATAGCATTCCTTCATTTGTTCAGCAACATCCTGATGAGTTTCTGGATGTCTCTGGCTACAAAAGTTGCTGCTATGAATATTTTTCTATATAAAGGTCCTTTCCCTCTCTTTGGAGATATAAACCTATCATTGCTTATGTGCTTATGCACAGGTTAATGACTGCTGGAGCATAATTCCAAATCATTTTCTAGAATGTATCAGAAGCAGGATTTGAACCCCTCCTCTTTGGGACTAAACAGAAAAATTGTAATCATTCTTCTGCATGGCAGTCTTTCAAATATTTGGCCGTGTTCCTCCTGAGTGTTTATTTTTCTTTCTAAAACATGATTTTTTTTTGTTCTTTCAGCACTAAATTAGAGATTTGGGAAGGGAAAGAAGTGGCAATTAAATGTATTATAACAAAGGACAGGATTTTCTTTCCCAGCATAATTTGGAATCATTAAACAAATGAAGTGCCAACAAATGGAAAAGCTGTGTGGGCTGCCTCTGGGGCTAGGAAGATTTCAGGTGCTGAAATCCTGAACTGCATCCTGCCTGGCAGGGTGGGGACCACCTGCATCTCCAACACTTGGTGCAAAGCTGAAGAGTAGAAATGTGGGAGGGGAAGGTTTTTTCCCTCTGGATTCCCTTCCTTTTCCACTAGGCTCATGCCTAATAGCAGTGTGATGGGACCTGGTTGGAGTCAGCCAGCATTTATTAAACTCTTACTTAAGCTTAGTTTTGTTTCATTCTAACACACTTATCAATCTCCCAGCTCTGTGTCTTTGCTGAAGCCAGGTTGAAGGTAACAGATGGGCCCTAAACCCATCACTGAGTTGGGGGGTGGAGTATGATTCTACTCCCAAGCATGTGAAGAATTTCCCTGGTAGAATAGGCAGATGAGAACAATTTCTTCCCATAGCTATGAAGGCAGCTGAAGTAGGATCTGTGAGCTCTTAAAGCTTGATCAGACATGGAAGATGCATCCTGCTCCATCGCCAGCCTGATTTTTGTATTTCCACTGGATTTTGATATTTTTGGGAAAGTAAGGCTGACAGCTTTGTGCAATTCTACCTCCAAATCACCTTCAAGTCAAAATATTACCCTTAGAAAAGAAAGGGCTAAAACAGCACCTCTCCCATTCCTTCTTCCTGCAAATCCTGGAATACTTTTACTTACTTCTCTTCCTATAAGAACCCCTTGCTCCCTGAAAGCCATTTAGAGGACATTCCTGCTCCCCAAAGTTGTTAGCCTCTATCAACCAGATGATGACTTGTAATTTGCTTATCTGACTGATAAAAACTTTTTCATTCCCCACATCAATGAAAGAGCAGGTTCAAATAATAACAAGAGAAAAATAAAAAATAGTGAAGCATCTAAGTGGTAGAGTGATTAGAGCTCTGGGCCTGGAGTCAGAAAGAAGCAAATTTAAATCCAACTTCAGATTTTTACTAGCTGTGTGACCTTGGGAAAATGACTTAATCTTGTTTACTTCAATTTCCTTATTTGGAAAATAACTGCAGAAGAAAATAGCAAATCACTCTAGTATCTTTGGTAAGAAAACTCTAAATGGGATCATGAAGAGTTGGAAATGGCAAACCACTCTAGTATCTTTGCTAAGAAAGCTTCAAATGGGATCATGAAGAGTTGGAAGTAACTGAAAAATAACTGAACAATAGCAACAAATCTGGGTGATTCTAAGTAATTTAACCTGTTTATTTCTGTTTTCTCAGCTGTTATTCGGTTCCTCAACTGTAAAATGAGGTTAAAGAAGATCAAATGAGATCGTATTTATAAAGTACTTACTTAGTCCCCAGCATATTGAAAATACTTAATAAATGATTATAATAATGTATTTGTCAATATAATGCTATCGTCTTCCTCCCACCTGGATCCTCCCCTAGAATGTAAGCCTCTTGAGGTCAGGGAATATTTTTTTTGTCTTTGTCTCCCTAGCAATTAGTAACCTTCAAGACTCCTTCATCTTCCTCCCACACAGCCCCAGTTTGAGGCAGGAGGGAACTATAACACAATGCCTGATGTAAATAAGAATTTCCTAAGTGTTTCTTGAAAATAGAACCTGTATTGAAATTGTATGTGTTTGCATCTTATCCTTGAAGGCTTGTGAAGGCAATTATCTAAACTTAGCTAAACTTGGTATTTCTGTGCATAAAAAGCACTACAAAAGATTTCTGATTGTGGACCTCTTTGAGCCTCTCCTAAAGCCCATTTCTGATGCCTTGTCATGCCAGGGTGGCAACCTGGGCTTTCCTAAGGCAGGTGTTGGCACATCTTAACAAACTGGAAAATCTTGGAAAAGGATGGGGTTGAGACTCCTACCTGTCCCACAGGATCAGCTGAGCCAAATCCAAAGAGGCTGCAGCAAGATGGATTGTTCAACCACAGCAACTCTCCAAGACATTCAGGGGCTGCCATCTATCTTGGTGCACCAAAGTCAGAGACTCCCTAAAATATCAAACTTGGAGAAATTGTTGTCCAGGATAAATGCCCCCAAAGGAGGAGCCAGAATAGAAATTTAGCCAGCATTTGGTTCTTCCTGTGAATGAGGCACTGTGTTAAGTGCTGGGAAAGAGAAAGAGAAAAAAAGTTCCTGCCTTTAGGGAACTCACTTTTTAAATAAGTATATAGTAGGTATATTCAGAGAAAGGTGAAGGTATTTTCAGGGAAAAGGTATTAATAGTGGGGGGCTTGGGAGAAGTAGGATTTGAGGTCTTGAAGGAGACCAGGACTGCCAGGAGAAAGGGGTGAGGAGAGAGCATTCCAGGTATGGGGTACAGCCATCTGGAACTTGGAACGTGGGAGAGAGACCTTGTCCCCACTTTAGGAAGCTGGAGAATCAGCCTGACCTAACATTTGAATGTTAGTTTCTTGAGAAATGTACTTAGCATAGTGCCTTACTTCTTGATTTGACTTGACAGGGGTTTCCAGGGCATGGGCAAAATGCAGGGGACTCTTGTTCTCATTCTTAAGCAAAAAATAGCTGTGTTTGGGAGTCCAGAAACACTGGGAGATCTGAATAACAGTGATCCTAAACTTTCCCCATGCCTTACAGCCCAGGTCCCACTCCTACCTTATCCCATCCCCAGGTCAGAAAAGTAACTTCCTCTGGGGAAGGATGGAGACCCAGCTCCTCAGTGCATGTGGAAGTCTGCCTTCTTCCTAATCTTAGTAACCTTCGGGACTCCTCTGGGAGAAGAACCCTGATGTCCCCCACACAGCCCCAGACAGGGCAGCAGGGAGCTGAATGGCTCTTTGAATAGAACCTAGGAAGACCCAAGTCAGATATACCTAGAATCAGGGAGCATTGAGAGGTCACCCTCCCACTCCCCACAGTCCCAGTTCTGGGTGTGGATCTGTTCTGAGAAGGGAGGCCCACCCACCCCCATATCTTGACCTCACTCATTAGGGTCCCACCCTTTGCTCCAGGGCCTCCTCCTATTATCACACACCTTTGAGGAGTCCCTCTACATCCTCAACACCCACATAAATACTAACTTGTGACCTGGAAGTTTTCTTTCCCCCTAAGACAAAGACTCCCCAAGGGTGGGGCATATCTCCCCCTCACACTGGGGGTTCCCAGAGGTCATGGACTTTTGCCTTTAGCTTGAGGTCTCTCTGGAGGCAGAGATGTAGTAGGGGTTCTCTGACAGGAGGCAAATTTCCTTGAATGGATTGGGAAGGGGGAAAAGGAGAATCTACACAAATTTATTTCTAATCTTTCTTCTCTTGAGGGAAACACACCTTATGTCTGGAAATCAGGAAGTTCTGGGAGGCTTGAGAACCTCATGGAGCCCAGAGCTGTCTTTCTTCCCAGCAGCCTTCTCCTGCCCAGAATAAAGCTCTGTGTTTGAGGTTACAAATGGGTAGATCAGGGATTGATGGGCAGACAAGGGAGGAGGTTGAAGAAAAGTCCCAGACATATCCCAGAAGATACAGAACCAGGAGCAGGTGAGGAGGTGGGGATGAGTCAGCCTTTGCCCCCCAGGTTTCAGGACTTGGAGGAAGAGAACTCCCAAGAATTTGGAAAGTTGTTTTGTTTTGCTTATCAACCAAACTCTGTGTCTGGAAGAAGGGCCCGGCCTGGGTGCGGCTCTTTCCCAGGAGGGAGCGGTGTCTTCAGGGTAGTTTCCAGCACACTGGAGAACTGTTTCTTGGTCCCTACTGGGGCCAAAATCCCAGCTTTGCCAAGACTTGAGGCCTAAAGAGGCCTGTCCAGGCCTGTTGCATTCAATAATATTCAACACAAGTCAATTCACATGCTATTAAGCAAAAAGGCCCAGGTGCTTCAAAAATAGTAACAGAAAAGTCCTTTTCCTCAAGGAGCTTATGCTTGGGAATACAGCATGTATGTCTGCAGAAAAGTAAAGATAATATGTTCTTTAGCCAGGAGCTGGCAAGGTCAAGGTCAAGGTCATGGGAATGCTCCAACCTATGCTTCCTGACCCCATAATCAAACAGTATTTTCCCAATGAATGGAATCACGAATGAAATATCTTGGCACCCAATTCCCAAGTGACTGTCCAATTCAAATATTAGTCAGTCTGTTAATAAGCCTTTTAAAATTAAGTGCTTACTTGGAGGTATGGGATACAAAGAAAGGCAAACACAGCCCTTACCTTCAAGGAACTCACATTCTAATCGGGGTGAAAATATGCAAAAACAAATGTAGATACAAGATAGCCACAGTTACTCGATATTCTAAGGAACCCCCAGTCTCTTTAGCACAACAGGAGAGAGTGTGATTCCCTGTAAGGTTGTAGCTACTGAGAGCCTTTTGGAAACCATCTGTTTCTGGACAAAGTCAAAAATAATGGGAGACAGTCAGCAGAAGAATGATGGTGAGACCAGGAGGCTGGGGAGACCAGTAAGGCTGGGACTTCTTTGGTGGTAGAGGGGGACTGCTCTCTGAGAATTTGTGGGGATGCTGGCATGGATGAATTGTGTGGGACTGGGGATTACTCAAGACTCGTTCCTTCTTAAGAGTCCTCAAACCTGACTCCATCAGAGTAGCATCTACAACCCCACCCAGACACAGTTTTGGACTTTATGACTGTACTAATAAACTGTGCTGATCTGGGGTTTTTCCTCTCTAAACTATGGAGACGGGGGCCAGAAACACAGGGATGAAGCAGGCAGGTGCATGTGTATGAGGCCCAAATAAGTCAGGGAAGGAGGGAGGCAGCAAACTTTTGGGGAATGCAAAGTCTAGATTCCCAAGTCACTGTGCACTAAGCAAATGCTTCCCAATTTGGGGAGAGTATCTCCTCGGTCCCAGTGATCACCTGATCTGGCCCTATTCTTATCCAATAAGGATAATAGCCAGAGTTTATAAAGTGCTTTAAAGTTTGAAAGGGCCTTTATTATCTCAGTTTGATCTTCACAGTGACCCTAGGCTCTCTGATTACCCCCATTTTACAGATGAAAAAATTGAAGCCAAGAAAAGATAAATGAATTGCTCAGAATTACCCAGATAGTTAATGTCTGATAATGGATTTGAACTCATGTCCAGTTGTCTATCCACTAGGGCAAAGCTTTTTCAACCCCACGTGGGGTCAAGTAACTGAATGTTTGGGTCTTGAAAAATTTGACAACAGTAAAAAGTATCAAATATTCTGCTAAGATTTAATTTTTTACGTAAAAATAAACAAGCAATCCATCTCATTAGTAAGCAAATTTGCTCTCATCTTTAATAAATGACAAAATTACATGTATACCAAAGAATTGCCTTAAAATAATTTTTCTTCTGATATATTATTACTAAATGTTTGAATTGTATAACTATTTTATATATCTATATACCCAGGCCATGTAAAAATTTCTTGGTGAAAAGGGGCCAAGAGTGGAAAAAGTTTAAAAGCCCTGGTCTGAGTCACCGGGTTGCCAGGTAATAGTAAACAAATATTCCTGAACAGACATTTCCTGGTAAACATGCTCATATGTATGTGAAATCCACATACGAAATAAGACATGCACATGTATGTTTACCTGCAGATGTACTTTAGACAGAAGTCCATTATTTTTCTCTGTTTTTTTCCCACCTGTGTTCCCAGGTAATTCCTGAGAGAAGGACTAACTTCACCATCCCAATGTACTTTGATTTAGGCAGAACCATAACCAGGACTTCTGGAACCTGAAGAAATTCAACTGGGGAGGATGTGGGAGCCCTAGAATGCCTCTTCCAATTTACCTTTCCCAGCCCTTCTAGCACAGAATGGCATAGCCCAGCTGACCTTGTTCCTCACATACATCTCCCATCTCTGTGCATTTAGGATGGGGGTCTCTGATGCTTGGAAGGCTCTCCTTCTTCCTCCTGTCTTATAGAGAATCTCTTACTTCCCTTATGATCCCTTACTTCATTTTGAGCTCTATCACCTGTTTGCTTGACTCCTATCCCTATCCCTTTCTCCTCGGTTGCCTGCCAGATTCTGTTTCCCCAAACAATTGTGAATTTATTTTATATTTCATCTGTATCTACTTGTATAGTCACATGCTATTTTCCTTGATAGAATGGAAGTTCCTTGAGAGTAGCAACTGCTCCATTTTTGTCTTCAGGGCCTACCTCAGTGCCTGGAATGGAGTAAGCATTTCCTGAATGTTTGTTCATTGATTCCCCAAAGAGGAAGGCCCCCAAAGGGTGGAAAGTAGCTCAGGAGACCAATGTTCTATCTGCTCCTCACTTTTGGGCTGGCTAAAGTCTGATGTACTTGTTTGCCTCTATTGAACCTGGTCTAGAGAAATAGATTTTTTTTAGCAGACCCATCTCTGCCTACCCATTTTCCTGGTAGAGACCCATTGGGGGTCTGGAGTCTCCCTTTTCTCCTTTCTCCAAGATGGAAAAGTAACTAAAGGGAAGCATTGTTCCCCATCCATGATACCTGGCAAAGCCCAGCCATATTAGTTTTATATCTATATTTATAATATTATATATACATACATTATATATAAATTTGCATACATATTTATGTAATATATGCATATAAACACATATGTATATATTTATATACAATATCTGTATCTATATAATATATGCATACATATGTATATAATGTATATAAAACACACACACACATATATATATATATAATATATATAATTTACACATATAAAAATAAGATATAATAGATAGAGATGTAATTTAGAATCAAACCCTATTGCTGGGGCCCCAAAGCCACCTTAAAGACTAGATATAAATATAGGATATGGAGGTTAGAGTTTTATGAGTTGAGGAATAGGCATATAACCCGAAATCTGAATTACTGTAGATCAAAGTTCTTAAATAATTTCTTGTGAAAAGAATTCTCCTTCAGATTAGGGGCTCCCCTGTCTGGAGTCAAATTCTCCTTTTTAGCCAGGGAGGCGGGTCTTTGAGGTTGGGGCCACATTTCCTTATGCAGACCAGGGAGATTCTTTTGGATGAGATCACACCTCTTTCTGTGCTCTAACAAAAGAATGAGTTTCCCCTGGGTGGAACAGGGTTGGAAAAAGAGGCAGACACAGACTAAGCCATGAGTCTACCATGACTCAGGATCCTTTCAAGCTCAGACTTACCTGACCATAACTAGGGAAAGCTTGTCTTTAAAGGAAAATCAGAACCAAAGCATCCGGAAAGACTTAGCCCCAAGCTAGGGATGCAGTCTCTGACCTAAGGGTGAATTTTGGGGCTAAACTGACCCTGACCTGGGACAGGGGCCAAAGTTGGGAAGCTATGACTCAATATTGCAACTTTCACCTAAGTTTTCCCAGCTGATTTCTGACACTTCCAGTTACTCACAGTATTTAAGAGTGAAGAGGGGACAGCTCCTCTGACTGAGGGGAAATAGAGGAGACTTTGACTTAATAAGTGCTGCTTCTTCCAGTCTCATTGTGATGTACATTCATTTTACAGGGGACACTGCACCTCATGGGATTATCTATGCGCCGAGAAATGGGGTTCCCTCTTTCCTTTCCCTCATTAATTGGGTCTAAAGGAAAAGCTACTACTATTTTCTTTGGGGTTCTGGAAGTGATAATGAGGGGCTGGGGTACTCATGTAAGTTTATTTTAATTGCTAGTTAAGGTTTCTACATGTAAATCTTTTTGTAGAGTTTGCATTGACATGTGCCACGGCTCTTGACTGTAGTATGTAGATAGCATATAAAGTTGGGGCAAAAGGAGACAGCTTTGGATGTTTTGAACTTTTAAATCCTCTGGTCATTGAGATGGAGGTGGTACAGTATATTAAACTAGAATGAATGAATGAAGACCAGCCTGCCATTGCTTTTTAAATATTTTTTTGTCCACAAAACTACTTAAGCTTCTGTCTCCCGTTAATTAACCCATAAAATTACCTCCTTTTGTGGTCTGTTTCCTTATTATTTAAAAACATTTCATTCTCAACTTAGGAAACGTCAAATAAGATGTTTATACATAGTGGAAAAGAAAAAATGTATGTGAAACTGCAAGTCTCTATTGTATTTTATGTGGCCTTTTTTCTTTTTAAATGTGTATCTCTCTACCTATCTACCTACTACCTACCTACTTATCTACCTACCTACCTAGCTACCTCTCTCCAATCTGTATCTTTTAAAACTATCCTAATCATCTGTGATTCTTTCTCACCTTTCATCTGTTTCTTCAGTGCTTTTTAAGATACCTCAATGACTTTTTTTCCTTTCCTTCCTCCTTCCTTCCTTCCACATCTTGAGTCTGTCTCTGTCAAGAATTGAGTAGCATGCTTCATCATTGGTCCTCTAGAACTGTTTATGTAATCTCTGCATTCAGAGTCCTCAAGTCTTTCCACATTTTCTTTAAAAAGCTTTTGTTATTGTATATAGTACATTGTTTTCCTGTACCTGCTCACTTCATTCTGCACCAGTTCATTCATGATCTCTGAAATCATCCATTTAATTCTTTCTTAAGACACAATAATATTCCATGATGTTCTTATAATTTGTTTAGTCATTCTCCAATAGAAGGACACCCCTTAGTTTCCAGGGATTTGCTACTGAAAAAAAAGCTTCTATTAATAATGTCTAAGTGAGTCCTTTGCTTCTTTCTTTGATATTCATGGAGGAGAGGTCTCATAGTGGTATTATTGAATCACATAGTTTAGTGGATTTTGGGGTATAATTCCAAATTGCTTTCTAGAATGGCTGTATTGATTCACAGTTCCACCAGTGGTGCATTAATGTATTTGTTTTCCCTCAGCTCTTCAAACCTTTGTCATCCTTTTTTTTTTTTTTTTAATCATCTTTGCCAATCTAATGGTCCTGAGGTGGAATGTCAGAAATGCTTTAATTTGCATTTCTCTAATTGCTAGTAATTTGCATTATTATAAGTGATTAGCATTTTTCATATGTTTGTTGATAGCTTAGCTTTCTTTCTTTGAAAATTTTCTATGCACATGCTTTGATCATTTATCTATTTATTAGGGAACAGCTTTTGTTCTTATAAATTTGTCTTGGAATATGAGACCTTTATTAAAGAAACTTGCTGCAAAGATTTTTCCCCCTCAGTTAACTGTTTCCTTTCTAATCTTAGATGCATTGGTTTTGTTTGTGCAGAAATTTTTAAATTTTATATAATTAAAATGGTCCATTTTTACTTCTGTTATCTTCTCTATTCTGTTTTTGCATGACCTCTTCCTCTAACTATAGTATCTTAAAATAATTTTCTTCTTGTTCCTCTAATTTGCTTATGTCATGCTTTATGTCTATGTCATGTATCTATTTAAATATTAACCTTGATATATAGTGTAAGATATTGGTCTCTATATTATTTAATTTCTGCTTGACTGTTTTTTAGCTTCCCAGAACTTAAAAAAACAGTGAGTCTTTAGTCTAGTAGCTGGGGTTTTTAGGTCTATAAAACACTAGGTTACTGTGTTTCTTTTCTTTTGTATGTTGTGTACTTAATCTCTTCTATGTTTTTATTTACCAAATTGTTTTAATGGTTACTGTTTTATAGTATAGTCTGAAGTCTAGTACTGCTAGGACCCCTTCTTTCCCATTAAAAAAATCTCTAACCTGGAAATCTTTTGGATTGTAAGGGTCTACTCTCCAGTCCCATAAATTGTGAAACAAGGAATAGAGAGCCAGATTAAGACTTAGGTTATTCAGAGTCAGGTCATACATAGTCCCCTTAGGATATCAGGATGACAGTGAAAGTTTGGAGTGAATTTCTTCCAATGTTACTGACTTGAGTCCTCACTGATTATGTTCCCCAACTGTTACTAACAATGATTTGAATCCCTCTTCTATTGAATCTTCTCACATTGATTATAATTGTAAAGCATCTAACACAGTGCTTGGAACACAGAACTCTATAAATGTTAGATTATTATTGTTGTTTTTGTTATTAAGCTTTTACCAAGAGATGTTTACTTCCTAGATATAGCAACTTCAAAAGTACAAGTATTTCCCCCAAAAATCTCAGGGACACATTCTTCCCTATATACCATCTTGGTCTCTGGAGACTGTGGGCTGAAATTTGGTTCCCACATAGCAATAGTTCCACCAAGATTATGTCCTAATTGATTTTGGACAATACCAAAATCTGACAGATTAAAATCCAGGAACCATGGATTTCATCTCATCTTCTGACATTTTGAAGTTTACAAGGATGGAGTATCCAGTTTTTTCATTTAAAACAAAAACAGAAATGTGATGGCCCATATCCATTGGGCCAATGTTGACCTTGAGAAAGGGTCCCTTATAACATCATCTCTTATTGGTTGCCATCAGGAAAAGAGTAGAATTAAGAGTAGAGATTTTCCAATTGAGAGGAATCAAGAAGAATGTTCAAGGCATTGGTTGACTTTTGCTAGAATATCAATTCTAGCTTTGAAACCAGTGAAAAGGGCTGCCATTTTCTATGTTGCCAGATAACCAGAACCAGTTACAGAATGTTTACAAATACTCTAATGTCTCTTCAAGGCACGTTTATTATCCATATTCATGACTGAACAGATACCTAGTCTCTTCCAAATGCGTAGATACTGTCTGAGCATGTGCCAATCCCGATTATATTTGCCTTTCTGGTGCTTTATTTGGAAGCTAGATAATAGGAAGCATTATAATATTGCTTTTGGAATGATTGATTTAGAATAGGAAGATCTATATTTGAATCTTGGCTCTGCTACTTACTATTGTGCATCCTTAGACAAATAACTTACTCTCTTGAGATCTCAGTTTCTTCCTCCCCTCCTTCTTCCCCTCCCTTCTTCCTTCTCTCCTTCTTCTTCTTTCTCTCTCCTTTCCTTCCTTCCTTCCTTCCTTCCTTCCTTCCTTCCTTCCTTCCTTCCTTCCTTCCTTCCTTCCTTCCTTCCTTCCTTCCTTCCTTCCTTCCTTCCTTCCTTCCTCCCTCCCTCCCTCCCTCCTTCCTTCCTTCCTTCCTTCCTTCCTCCCTCCCTCCCTCCCTCCCTCCTTCCTTTCCTTCCTTCCTTTCCTTCCTTCCTTCCTTCCTTCCTTCCTCCCTCCCTCCCTCCCTCCCTCCTTCCTTTCCTTCCTTCCTTTCCTTCCTTCCTTCCTTCCTTCCTCCCTCCCTCCCTCCCTCCCTCCTTCCTTCCTTCCTTCCTCCCTCCCTCCCTCCCTCCTTCCTTCCTTCCTTTCCTTCCTTCCTTCCTTCCTTCCTTCCTTCCTTCCTTCCTTCCTTCCTTCCTTCCTTCCTTCCTTCCTTCCTTTCCTTCCCTCTTTCCTTCCTTCCCTCCTTCCTTCCCTCTTTCCTTCCTTCCCTCCTTCCTTCCTTCCTTCCTTCCTTCCTTCCTTCCTTCCTTCCTTCCTTCCTTCCTTCCTTCCTTCCTTCCTTCCTTCCTTCCTTCCTTTCCTTCCCTCTTTCCTTCCTTCCCTCCTTCCTTCCTTCCTTCCTTCCTTCCTTCCTTCCTTCCTCCCTTCCTTCCTTCCTTCCTTCCTCCCTCCCTCCCTCCCTCCCTCCTTTTCTTCCTTCCTCCCTTCCTCCCTTCCTCCCTCCCTCCCTCCCTCCCTCCCTCCCTCCCTTCCTTCCTTCCTTCCTTCCTTCCTTCCTTCCTTCCTTCCTTCCTTCCTTCCTCCCTCCCTCCCTCCCTCCCTCCCTCCCTCCCTCCCTCCCTCCCTCCCTCCCTCCCTCCCTCCCTTCCTTCCTTCCTTCCTTCCTTCCTTCCTTCCTTCCTTCCTTCCTTCCTTCCTTCCTTCCTTCCTTCCTTCCTCCACAAAAGGTTTAGAAACATGTCTTTGAAGAAAAGATGAGAAAATCCACCTCCCATTCTTTTTTTACATGGAGGGGGGAACATTTCATATTCTGTTGGACTTGTTAGATGGGTTGCTTAGTTTTATTAAATTTCCTGCTCCACCAATTTTTTTCCTTTTTTGTTACAAGTGATGGCTTGCTGGGCTGAAGCGGGAGAAAAATGTATTTGTAAATAAAGGTGATGGAAAAACAAGAGAGTAAAAAAAAATGTAAAAAAAGAAAAGACTGGATTAATTAACATCTGAGGCCCTTTTCAGCTCTCAGTGCATGATCCCTTGATTTTCAGAGGCCTCTTCCAACAGCACTTTCATTGGAACCCTGGCCTGGTTTACTTTCTCACTTTGTGATCCTCCCCTTCCCATCCTATACTCTGGGGAAAGTAAATCCCTTCCTCCTGATCATCTAATTCTGTGATCCAGAACGCCTGTCTTTGAAGGTTGAAAGCTACACCCCAGATTACCTCCCAAACCCCATTAACTCAGCCCTCATCTAGAATTTTGGTTTCTTTAGGACCCCTCAGTTTTCCTCCTCATCTTACATCTTTTACTCCGACATCCCTCCTAATTTTTGGCTCTCAGAAAAACCTGGCTTTCTCTCACCTGAAGGACCTTCATTCCTTGTCATTGTCTCTATGTTGACGGTTGGTTATTTCTTCTTTTTTCTCTGCCCTGGGATACTGGCAAAATTTTGTTCCCCATGCACTACCTGGTTGTCAGTCACTATCAGATAGATGGTTGTAGGTCTGGAGAGAGCCTCAGAAGTCATCTAGCCAAATCTCCTTATTTTTTACACCTGAGGAAACTGAGGTCCAGGAATTGTAAGGTTAAGGACTTGCCCAGAGTCATGTAGGTAGTACACGGCATAACCAGGATTTTAACTTAATTTCTTGACATTCATGCTATCTGATCATCCCAACTTTATCACTGTGGCCAGATCCTATGATCTATTGGCACTCAAATCACTGTAATTCTCAATGAATTCAGTGCCAGGATTATAATCTTCTACCCCACCCCAATTCTTGCCTACATATTTGGTTATTTCAAAAGTCATGTTGGCAATAAAGACCCTTGATTCCTGGTTCACCAGCCTCCTCAGCAGCCACAATCTGTTTCTACTTTTCTTCAGCCACCTACAGGAGTGATTACATCTTATGTGTCATTATTACCTGAAATTGTTTCATCATCATTATCTAGAATTTTAAAAACCCTTTCTCTGATAAAAATCGCTGGTCCTTCCCTTTCTCTCACTGCCTCACATCTCTTAATCCTTAATTCTGGCTTTTATTTCCTCATTCTTTTCTGTTTTGTCCTTGCTCATCAGTTCTCTTCTGACCTCACCTTTTCTCCTTCATACTTGATCCAATAGTTAAATAGATCAACAAATCATTGTCTTTCATCCTTGAGTACCTTGCACTTGTGTCCTGCTGTTACAGTCCAATTAATTCTAGGTGACTTTAAAATCCTTGTAGATGATCCCTCCAACAAATAAGCAATCAACAAGCATATCTTAAGCACATTTTCTATGTGCCATACACGGTGCTAGGCAGTAGGATTAAACAATCCCTATTTTGTAGGAACCTATATGCTATACAGGAAGGCCCTTCTGATGCAATGGCATCCCAATTCATCATCTTGCTAAACTTCTTCGAGATCTGTCCTTGCTCTACTTCAGCTACCTACAAGGGTGGACACACTTTTGGGCCTCATTATCACTCAAAACTGTTCCACCTTCATGATCTAGAGCTGTGATATTCTCTTTGATGGTAATTTCCTGCCCTTCTACTACTGCCTCTCCCACTGTCTCACTCCTCCTAAACCTGCTTTTCTTTCTCAGAGTGACCTCCACTTGTTTATCTCTCTGTTTTCTCAGTTCTCAGGATTTGTCTCATTTCTTTCCCTTCATAATTTTGACCCATAGTCAAACAATTCAACATGACATTGACCCTCATGTCCCTTGGTCTGCTCATTTGCTGTTTCTTAATCTTGGGTCATTTTCTACCATTCTTTGATGCCCAAGGAAGCCATTGATTTCTGCTAAAAGTCACAAAACTATGTTGACTGGGACCATTACAGCTGTGTCCACACCTATGTAGGTGATTCTTTTATTTATCTTTGATAGACTCTCAATCCTATTTCCATTAGGGATGATTTTGGATTTTCTCCTCTTTTCCTCAAGTCTCCAATCACATTCCTGTCCCAACTTTTATTTTGTTTTCAAATAAGATTATTTTTCAAATAAAAACATTTGTGACTGGGTCTTCCCCATCTTTTCCAGTCTGTAAGCATAGTGGCCACTCACAGGCTGATCTCACAGCTGGTCAACATGGGAGCTTTGACCTGTTTCTAAGAAGGACTGGTTTATCTTTCTTTAGGGGGCTTAGTGGCCCCTCCCCATCCTCTGGGCTCACAATATTGGTGCCAGACTTAGTGTAAACACCTGATTGATTCACTGCTCTTCAGAACTCTCAAGCTGAAGCCATCCACTAGCCCTAACTTTCCCACAGAAGGGATTAAAGGCTTATACCACCACACCTGGTTTCTTGTCCCTCCCCAACCCTCCTCCCCTTCCCTGCTCTTAGCAGGTAACCTTTTCTTCTGTTTTACTAGGTAGACTTGGTTTATTTATTGGGAACTCTCTCAGCTACCCCTTTCTCATCTTCAAAAACTCTACATTTTCACTCATTTTCTCTTCTTTACTCCTGTCTTGGTAGGTAAAGTGGCCCTTTTCCTTGTTCCTTCCTGGTGCCTTTCTCCAGGCTCTTGGAATTTATTCTCTCTCTGTCTCCTTCTGTTTTTATTTATTTATTCTCTCTCTGTCTCTCCCTTCTTCTTTCCTGCCTCCCTCCTCCTGTCTGTTGTTTCCCTCTGCATCCCTCCTCCTGTCTGTTGTCTCCCTCTGCCTCCCCTCTCTGTCAATCTGGATCTTTCTTTCTGCCTCTCCTTTCCTCTCTCCCTTCCTCCCCCTCTTTCCTGCTCCCTTTCCCTTCCTCCCCCAGTCTCTTTTTCTTTCTCTCCCCTCTCTGTATCTTTTTCTCTATTTGTCTTTACCTCAGTCTTTATCTCTTTGTCTTTGTCTCTGTTTCTCTCTCTCACACACCCTTTAATCTCTGCCTAGAGGTTCCTTCTCTGATGCAAATGAAGGGTGCTCAGATCTCTTCTAGCTCCTTCTTCAAGACCATTCTACACTTCACTACCTTCACATTCTCATTACTTGATCATCCCTTCCACCCCTAGCATTTTGGCTACTGCCTCCACCATTCTCCTAAAACTGCTCACTCAAAGGTCAGCTCATATTCTTATATTGGAATGGCTTTTTCTCAGTCTTCATCTTCCTTGACCTTTCTTAGCATTCACCCTCCCTCTCCTGCTACATATTCTCTTCTTTAATGACTTTCACTTCCTTCTCTTGGTCCTCCTCCCACCTGTCGGACCTCTCCTCAGGTTCCTGGAGAGGAGTGCCAGGTGGGAACCTCTACTTCTGGGCAGGTAAGTGGGTGGATGGATATAGCCAATTTCTCAGTTCCTCAGTCCCACCTATGAAACTGTGGGCAGTGGTTCACCCACCTGTGCCTTGGGGGTAGGGAGGTGGGGAGGAGAGATTTGGAGCTTGAGTTAGAGACCATCTAGTCTAACACTCCATTTTGCATTTTTTTCAATTTGTTCAGAATGGAACTCATTATCCTTCTGAAACCTGGCCATCCTCCCATCTGCCTCATTTCTGCCCATCCTCTCAGTGACCTGAATTAGAAAATTTAGAGTATCTTCAACACTTTTCTCTCTTTACTTCTTTACCCCAAGGGCTCCTCATGTCATCCATTCAGCTTCAGCATCTTGTAGAGGTATCCACACCTTCTCCTGTATTTCTGCTGAAAAGCAGCATGGTACAGTGATGTTCATCTGGGTTCAAAGGCCCTTATTCCAAATATTGGTTCTGTCTTTTACTTATAATCTCTCTGAGGGCAGGGACTGGTTTTTGCTTCTTTTTATACCATCAGTGCTTAGCTTGGAGTAGGTACTTGATAAATGTTTATTGATTATTATCCATCTGACCTTAGGCAAATGATTTAGCCTCTTGTGCCTTTAGTTTCTTCTTCTATACAAGAAGAAATTGGATTAGATGATCCTGGAAGGTCTCTCACAGATCTACATGGATGATCCTGTAATCCTATTTCTCACATGACCATCCCCCTATTTCAAGACCTCCATCACCTCTTATTTGGCCTCTTGCTATAGCCTTCTAATTGGTCTCCCTGCTTCTAATTTCTCCCTTCCCTAATCCACAGCTGCCTAAATGGTTTAAATAGGAATCCCTCATCATCCTTTCACAATGTCTATCCAGCCTTTCTGTTTCTCCCTCCCACTTATAAACTGTGTTATAGCCAAGCTGACCTACTGATTGGCTGTCCCTGGAACTGGACATCCCATTTCCTGCCATGGTGTCTTTGTACAGGCTGCTGAGCCCTTTCTGGACTACATCCCTTCACCTCTCATTTTTATAATTCACACTGTCCTTCAAGGTTCAGAAGATAACTTAATCTCCTTAGTGAATAAAGTTTGGGCCCCTTCAAATAATCTTGTAGGTACTTATCTTGCCATTTGTATCAGCCCAATAGAATAAGGCAAGGTTATATTTTTCTTTTCGTTTGTTTTTGGCTTTGAATCCCTAATGTCTAACAGTGTATTTTCTTTTTTACTTGAATGTTTTATTTTTCCAATTACATGTAAATATAGTTTTCAATATTTACTTTTATAAGATTTTGCTTTCCATTTTTTCTTCTTCACTTTCTCTTTTCCTTCCCCTTCCTCAAGAGAGCAAGCAATCTGATATTAGCTATATGTGTACAAGGATATTAAATATATCTCCACATTAGTCAGTTGTGAAAGAAGAATCAGAACAAATGGGAAAAACCACAAGAAAGAAAAATTTTTAAAAAGTGAAAATAGTAAGCATCTATTTGCATTCAGATACCATGGTTCTTTTTCTGTATGTGGATAGCATTTTCCATCACTAGTCTTTTGGAATTGCCTTGGAGCCTTATATTGCTGAGAAGAACTAAGTCAATCAAAGATGATCATCGAACAATGTTGCTGTATACAGTGTAATTTTGGTTCTCACCTCACTCAACATCAGTTTATGTAATTTGTTTGGGCTTTTCTGAAATTAGCCTCCTCATCATTTCCCCTAGAATGATAATATTCCATTACTTTTATATACCACAATTTCCTAAAATTGTCTTAAATGTAGTAGGTGCCTAAAAAGTGCTTGAAATAAGAATGTGAGGTCCAGAGAGGGGAAGTTTGTTTATGTGGGGATTAAGGAGAAGAACCTGTGTTGGTAGGAGGGCCCTTTGACTCCAAAAATAGTGTATTTCCCTCTGCCTCCTCATATATCCGCTCAACCTTCCTTTTCCTCCCTCTCTCCTGTTTTCCTAGAGTAATCAGAACTCTGAATATGAAGGAGAAGCAACAAAAAGAGTAAGGGGTGATGGTGAACGTGTGCAGGTAGGAAGTACTCGGATAGTGGCCAGGAAGTTCTCCCACCCAAATTTTGGCAGCACAGGGATGGAGGGAGGTAGTATATGGACCAGGCAGAGGAGAGGGTGGTCCAAAGTTATTTGTGTTTTCTTTAGAAAGGAAATCACAAGGCAGTTAGATGGTGCAGTGAGCAGAGCCCCAGCACTGGAGTAAGCAAGACCTGAGTTCAAATATGGCTTCAGACACTTGACGCTTACTAGCTGTGGGACCTTGGACTGATTACCTGGGAAAATGAGAAAGAAAATTAGGTGGTTTGATTGACTGTCCCCCTCCCCCCAACTAAAGTTTGGCTTATTTCATATCCCTGACTTTACCCCAATTCCCCTCATCTTAAGGAGGTGGAGCTACTGCTGGCAACCCACAAAGGACCAATCTTAGAAGGGAAGGGGTGGAAATCCAATCCAAGCTTAAGTCAGCCCTTCTGGGTCTGTAGTTCTAGAGTCTTTAGAGGAATGTTCCTTCTCCTCCAGGAAGCCTATTAAGAATAATCAGGGACAGTTCATTCAGTGACTTCTTTTTCCATGCTCAAATGACCAAGACTAGTGTTTGTCCGTCCCTACATAAATGAGCACTCACTTTTCAGCCTCGTCCCAGCACAACTGGGGATAAGTCAGCACTGGCCACACCCTCTGCAGGGGCTCAGGTGTGCCTTCTGCAGGAAGCCTGATTGAAGAAGTCATCTGGGGGTGGGTATACTTGTAATCAGTGGGTGTGAAATTGGGGCAGCTGTCTGATTCAGCCATCTGCAGCTGTATGGGGGAGGAAGGTCACTCACAAATCCAGTGTTTCCAGCTCTGAGGCTCCATCACTGTGGCCTGGGATGGAGAGCCTGGGTCTACCTGACCATTTCGGATCCTGGGATTCCTGAAGATATTTTCAGGCAGAATGAAGGGACTAGGCAGGGTTCTTGTCCTTCCCCAGGGCACTCTTGGGTAGAAGGGCTCAGTTTGGTCCAGAAAGGGAATAGCTAAGCTTTGTGCTTCACTCAAAAGGGGCAGATATCCTTTGGAAAGTTCCCATGAACTTAAAAGAAACATGTAATGAATATGGTGGATCAGAGAAGCATGGAAAATTTATGTGAACTGGATGCAGGAAAATCGAAGAAAACTATAGATGACAACAGCATTGTAAATGGACAGAAATGGACATAATACAAAGAAAAAGGAAGTTTGCAAGTGACAAAACATTGAGAAAAGATCAGAGGAATTACTCCTGCCATTCCTTTGCAAAAGTGGGGTCCTTGGTAGTGTAGCATGACACATATTGTCAGAATGATTGGCTTTACAGATCCCTGTCCCCGCTTTCTTTCTTTTTAAAAAATTCTCTCTCTCCCTCTCCCTCTCCCCTCCTCCTCCCCTTCCCCTTCTCCTCTCCCTTTCTCCCTCTCCCTCTCTCGGATTTGTCCAAATAACCATCTTTACTGATCCATAAGGTGAATAGGAAATGAGCTCAAGGTTCTAGTGGAGCATTCCCCAGCTTCTCAAGTGGGAGAAAAAGGATATGATGGGGAATGTCACTCCCTTCTTTAACGAGAGGCCCAATGACTCTCTCCCTAGGTATGTCCATGGGCATGTCACTAGGATTTTTAGAATCTCAGTTTCAACATATATAAAATGGGATAGTACTACTTATTTGTGCTACCTGCTTTGCCAGTTGTTTCAAATGACTGACTTTTATAAATTGTAAAGTTTTATAAATGAGTTGCTGATATTGTTTTAATCATTGGATAAAGGGATGGTGGTGGTAAAGATTCAAAGAAATTTCAAGGGAAAAACATTAGAGCTTTGTTAAATGGAATGAGGTAGTAGGTTCTCTATCATATAAGCTGGATGACCATTTGTTGGGGATAATAGGGAGAATTCCTTTTTAGATGTGAATTGGACTAGATATCCTGAGGTCTTTCCAACTCTGTGATTTTGTCCATGAAGGGTTTCTTGGGCCAGGGCCCACCAAAACCAATTGTTTGGAGTATAAAAAGCTCAACTCTGAGCAAATCAACTTTCTGAGGCCACTGATCTGTTCCCCCAATTGCCTTTCCCTTCCATTTCTTTCTCCCTCTATCCCATCTTAGTACAACTGTTTTTGGACAAAAAAAGAACTGTATCTTTTAAATAATCTCCATTTTATTTTTAAATAATTTTGATTTAACAAAAAACGAATAAAATGAATATTTTCACATATATTGTAAAATGGAAGAAGAATGTACACAAAACACTTATTTCTATTATGTAGAGGTTGCTTTAAAAAAATTATGTAACAAATACAATATACAACTTTCAAAGCTGTCCAGTTTGTTCAGGATTCCTTCTGTTCTCATTTTTTCTTTTGAGAACTGTATCCTTATTCCACTTTTCTTGTTATCTCTCTTCATACCCCAAGAAAACAAGCAAATAACAAATGATAGTGGAATTGTAGTTCTCTGATCTCAGGATGTGACCTGCTTCTCTCCCTCTCTTTCCCTGTCATTCCAACACTGTCTCTCCCCAAGTGTCCCTTTCCATCCTCAAGGCTGAGTCACCTACAGGGAGGCAAGTCCCAGCCTGTGATGGGTAGTGAGCTAGGCAGAGGGAAGGGTTGTGGGCATGGGTGTCTGTCTGCTGGTCTCTCCCAGATTTTCTCCTCTTTAAACTATCTCTGGACAAAGCCTAGGAAGCCATTTGGGACCTGTCCCTTAGCTGATGGGATCTCCTCCACCTTCTCTGTCCTTTGCTAGCTGAAAGGGGCACACCTGGGTCCAAAGAGGAAGATCGACTTGGCCCTTTTTGGCTCATGAGATCATTCAGACTCCAAAGAAGTAGACAAGGGACATTTCTTTCCAGAAAGCTCAGATCTGGAAAGACCTCAGAGGTAATCTTCTCCAAAGTGACCCAGCAAGCAGTTCCCAATCCAGTCTTTGCTTAAGATAGCCAGTGAGTATTTGTGGAAGAATCCATTGCTTCCCAAGGTAGCCCCTTGCAGAAGTGGACAACTTTAATTGTAGGAAGTAATCTCTATCTTGCTTTCTCTCCTTCATCTATCCCATATCTCCAGGAGTTTACCCCCTAGGGGATAGGGTGAATTACTTTAAGTATTATTGACTTGGTTTCCTAGGCAAGAGCTATTTGTCAAGTACTCAATAAAATGCTTTTATTCAGAATCCTTTCCCTTTATGGGTGTACATACACTCGAGGTCCCAGCCCAGCTCCTGAGTAAGTCTTCACCACCTCATGGTGACATCCTTTCCACATTCCCTCCACTAACTTCTCCCATGGGGCATATGGAGGGGAGAGTTCCTAAGGGGAAGGAAGCTGACATTTTTAGTTATTTAGCTTTGATCCCTTCCAGGGATGGGCTCTGTTGCTGCTGGTGGGTTTGTCTTCACCCCACCTACTCTTCCAAGGGGTCTGCTGCTCACTTAAGATCATATTTACTCAAGTGAGGGGACTGGCCAAACTGATTAGAAGGAGAGGAGTAATGGCTCATCCACCCATCCCTCCCCACCATGATACTTGTATTGCTATCACTATCACATCATCTAGTCCAATCTGAATTTCCTTATACAGATGACAACATTTAGGACTAGAGAAGTCATAGAAGTCAGTTCTTCTAACTCCAGAACCAGGACTTTTCAATGACTATCTTGTCTTTTCAGAGCCTTTAACAAGGCAATGTGATCTCCCTGGTGGGGTCATTTTGTTGCAAAGCCTGGGAGGGAGCATAAGGGGGACAAGCATCCTGCAGGGACCCCAAGGGGCCACTGTGGCCACGCCTTCGATGCTTCCGATGATTGGAGTTCTGTGGACCTAGGACCTCTTGACATCTCTTGCAGATCAGATAGGACACCTCCCCCAGATTAAGCAGGATGCAGATCACAGCTGTGGCAACCATGAAATAGGAAAAGACCTTTTTCTCCGTGGGCCGGGAGATGAAGCAATCCACCACATTGGGGCAGGGGTCCACAGAGCAGTGGACCACACGGGGCATGTCATAATTCTGATAGAGGCGATGAAAGATGTACAGAAATCCTGCATCCACGCCAGCCTTAAATATCAGGCTCAGTAGGTAGGTCCACCAGAGACCTCCCCGCTTCTTTCCTGGGTTTCCATAGAGGGGTCTGGCCTGGGGGCCGTGCTTTAGCCGGTGCCTCCGCTCCCGCTCCTCCCGATAGGCTATGTGCATGACCACAAGCAGCGAGGGGCAAGTGACCAGGATGAGCTGCAGGGCCCAAAGGCGGACGTGGGAGATGGGGAAGATGTGGTCGTAGCAGACGTTGGCGCAGCCCGGCTGTCGGGTATTGCAGTCAAAATCTTTGTGGTCATCATCCCACACTTCCTCTGCTGCGACTACGTAGACCAGCACTCGAAATATCAGTACCACTGACAGCCAGACTCGGCCGAGAATGGTTGAATACTTGTTGACCCCACTCAGGAGGCCCTGGAGGAATGCCCAGTTCATGTTGTCCAAGTCCCCGACACGGGCTGCAGGAGATGCTTGTCCCTTGAATCACCTAATGTGCAAGGAGCCACATTTTAGTCCCATCTACTCCTAATTAGCAAGATATCCTGGATAATTCAAGTGCAGAGCTAATAAAAATAGGTCATATCTCAGTTTTTTAGCCTACCCAACTGAAAAAGAAAGACAGTAGGAATATGTTTTGTGATATGTTTCCTGCTTGGGGCTGAGCAAAGGCATGGAAATTTCAGGTACCTTTAACCTCCTTTATGATTATGAAAATTCCTCCTTCCTCCTCTCTTTTTCCTTTCAGCTTCCTTTATTGTGCATTATTTTTTTTTTTTTTTTGTTAGATTGTAAGTTCCTTGAGGGCAAAATCTCTTTTTCATATTTGTATTCCCAGCATTTAGCACAGTATCTGGTATATAGTGGGTATTTATTACATGTTTATAATCAATTCTTGCTCCCTTAATGTCTCCCCCCCCCATCCCCAGTGATTAATTCCCATATCATTGTCTGTCTTGTGAGGTCTATAGGCACACAGACTCACTTTGGTCCAAGAGTTCTTAACTTGGGGCCTATAGACTTCCTCTAAAGGGTCAATGAATAGACATCCAGGGGCTCAGAAACTTGGATAGGAAATGACATCTTTATTTTCTGCCAGTCTTTAAATGAAATTAAATATTTCCTTAAATTCCAAATTTAAAACAACTACTTCATGATTATGAGGGGGATCTATCAGCCTCACCACAGTGCCCAAGGGTTTTACAAAACAATTAAGAGCATCTATATGACCCAAAGAACATGAAAAAAGAAAATAAACTGCTTTCTTTCCCACTCTCAACACTCCCCTAGTGTATCCCAGACCAAGGAAAAGGTCTTCTGGATTTTCTATGACTCTATTCCTTTTTATTTTCTAGACAATGAAGTGGCACAGCAGACAGAATACTGGGTCTGAAGTCAGGAAGGCCTAAGTTCAAATTAGCCTTGGACACTAGCTGTGTGACCTTGAGAAGGTCACTTAACTCCATTTGCCTAGTTTCTTCATCTGTAAAATGAGCTGGAGAAAGAAATGGCAAATCACTAAAGTATCTTAAAAGTAACCCAAATGGGGTTACAAAAAGTCGAATACAGCTGAATAACAGCAGTGCTTCTGGGCTGGGGAACTAGATTCTGGAATTGCTGCCGTGGTGGAGCCATTCTTGAGATATTATTTTATTTATCTGTTTTTTCAAGATCTTCCCTAGTGCCTAGTTCTTTCTTCCTGGTGTGATTGGCCTTGGGGCAAACCACCCCACCCCTCTAGATTTGTAATTTCTTCTAGTATAAATCGGGTGGATTAGACTAGATTACTTTAAAGATTGTTCCTCTGCTAAATACTTTGATGGATCTGGCCAGGTTTGCTCATTGCCTCGGAAAGAATTTCTGTCCAGGTCCCAGATCCACATTCTGATTCCTTGTTCTGAAATCACAGCTGTCTTTTGTTCTCATCCCATCCCTACAATTCTTAGAGAATGGGGAAGGAGTGAACTGAGAGAGCTGAATGCATGTACCGAGATGAGCTCTGCTCCAAGGATGGGAGACATGTTTGGGGAATGGCCAAGACCCACTTCCCTTTGCTCTCTAAATGGGCTAAGCTTTGCCAAGTATCTCCCAGATCTCCGGTGCTCCAAACTCAAGTTCTGCACAGCTTTTATTTTGTTCACTCTGGTCCAGATCCTCTCCCTCTGTTCCTGTCCCCATCCCTCTATTGCCCTTGCTTTTGAGTAGTTCCCTTTTCCCCCCGTCCTGTCCCCACCCTGGTCTCTGCCTTCCCCACGTTAGGCTGTCTCACCTGTTCCGGACCCAACAAGCTGTCCTCTGGCCCATTTTCTGAAGAGCCGGAGCCCAAACCTGGAACTGCAGCTGGAGTGAGAACCACCCCTGAGGTCTCCAGTGTCTGCCTAAGGGCCTCCCTTGAGCTTTTGTCCCACTCAGGCACATCACCTGCTGGGCGGAGCAGCCGGGACCAATGAGCCAAGGCACCTTGTTGGGGCAGTGGGTGGATGGGCAGGCAATATGGGCACTGAGACAGAGCAAACACTGGGGTTTTGCCGCTCCGCTCCCGCTCCCAGGGCTGTCAGGTAGGCAGGTAGGGGCGGGGACTTTCCAATGCGATGGGCCTCTCGGGGCACCCGGGTACTTTTCTGTCTATCAGTTTCTGTTAACTTCAGTTTCTGCCTTGGCCCCCAGGGCAGGGAAGTGCCTCTGCCAGGAAAGGGAATTCAAATCAATTCAACAAGTTCACTGCCTGGAGTCTGCATTCCAATGGCCCCCGTTTTCTTGGATTATTCATCTGTTTAGAACTTTCCCTCATCTAAATTCCCATGTGTATTAGCCCTAGTGACTTCAGGCAAATCAGAGTCTTGGTTTCCTCCTCTTCCACCCTAAAGGGTGATTAACACTTTTGTTACTCTGCCACGTGGAAAGTGCCAAAAACAATACTTATATGAGAAATGCTGTATTATAATTGTTCCTGTCTGTATGGGGAATTTTTTTCCCACAGGTTTTCCTTGCTGAGGGGAATTTGGGAACTGGGGATGGGTTGGAACTTGGCTAATGGGGTTGTATTTTAGTCACTGAAAATATGCATTCAAAAGTGGCAGATGTGGTAGAGAGGAAAGAGCACAACTCTGGAGTCTAGAGACCTGGGTTCAAATCCTCCCTGTGTTGTTTAGGCTATAAGGGTAACAGCGAAAAAGTCACTAGACAGAATATAGAGTATTTCTCTCACAGTCAAGATGGTGGTTCTGAGGGTTCTTCACAGGAGAATTAGGCCAGGTTTAGTCTAGTGTATCCTCTGAGGAGACAAGAGTCCCCTGGAGTCCCAAAGGTGGATCCCTCAGCACAATGATGAATATTTTTCCCTTTCCTTTTTGTTTCCTGAACTGCATTTGAAGATCCACTTCTCTCTTGGTGGGTTAAGCAAGGTGAGGGGAGTGAGCAGTCATGGTAGTGGAAAGAGATTGGAGAAGGCTCTCCTCTCAGTCAGTTCTGGAAGATTCAGGGAAGGGTTTCAGGCTGCAAGAGGAAGATTACAAAGTCCAGCGGAAATGAACTTTTGATTTGAGATCAAAAGACCTGGATTGTCTTGATTCTCATGATAACTTTTGAGTGACCTTGGTCAAGTTCCTTTTTGGCTCTGTGCCTCATTTTTTTTATCCCTAAAATGAGGGGCTTAGACCAGGTGGTCTCTAAAGAGTCTCCTGACTCTCAAGTTCTGGAATTTTGTGGGAACTTGTAACTTCCAGATTCTGGTTCTGTCTTCCTTTTCTTCCAGGGAACTAACTCAAGATAGCGTTTGCTTATGCTCTTTCATGCCTCATTTCTCCAAATCAACCTACTGCTTCGTCCTTTCCCTTCAAACACATCTCACTGGATCAGTTCAACCAGCTATCAAGCAGTATTTTATTTTTTAACATTTAATTTTAATTTTATTTTTATCAATTACATGTGAACAATTTTAAGGCGTTTCCCCCTTTAGAATTTGAAATTCAATTAAAATTTATTAGCAAAGAGAACAATCAGAGAGCTCATCACAAGGAAACAGAGAAACTAGGAATCTTGGGCACCGCAGCTCTGAGGGGGTCCATCTTCCCAATATGTCTCCTAATCCGGCTTATGAACATATGTGGGGTTGATGTAGGGGTGGGGGGAGGAGAGGAGAAGCGTTATAGACTTGGGCTGGGCTCCTTTATCTTTCTGGTCTCTTCCGGCCCCGATATATTCAATGATTCACTAGAACAGCCAGCACCCGTGGGGTCGGACAGAGCACTAACTGTCGTTGGGACCGGGGAAGCTTGGGGGTGGGGAGGGCAGGGCCAGAGACATCTGCGCTCTGCTGAAGAGAAGGAATTTTGGGAGGCGGAAGGGATTGGCTCCAGCTGGAGTGTGACGGGAACTTCCCCGTTCTGGGAACAAGCTGCGGGAGCCTCGGTGGGACTCTGTTCCTCGGGAAAGCTGGGAGAGCTCTTGATGGTGCCGTATCATAATGGCATAATGGCAGACAAGATAGGCCCAACTGCTCCATTTTTCTTAGGCTGTAACTCCATGGGTTAGCCGCGGGGCAGTGAGGATGGAGGCTTGACTCCCACGAAGGACTTCCTGAGGGAACGCCACCATTGCCCAGTTCACCCATCCTCCCCCCATCTGATGCCTCCTTTTGCGGGAGAGACCCGGGTGCTGCATTTCTAGAACCCGATGAACCAGGGAGGGTCTCGGCCCCCAACGGGGGCATCTCGGCTGTACACCAGTCTGGTCCTGGGTCTGCCCTTCTGATTTTGCGCCCGGTGCTGCAGGGTGGCCACCAGACACTTCTCTAAACCAGGGTTTTCTTCACCTGGTCCCGGGGGGAGTCAGAAGGAAAGGGCAGAAGGGCTGGCGTGGCGTCTGTGCCCAGGAAGATGAGGTCACCCCCGGACAGTAAGTCCTTCTTGCTTTCCCTCCTCCCGGCCCCGCGGCATTCCCAGCATCTCTTGCTGACCAGGTAACCCAGTTCTACCAAGTTGAGCAAGATACAGACGATGGCGGTAGTCACCATAAAAAGCGTGAAAATGTTCTTCTCCGTGGGCTTGGAGATGAAGCAGTCCACGGTGTGGGGGCAGGGGTCCTCGCTGCAGAGGACCACCCGCGGGAGCATGTAGTTCCGGTAGAAGCGGTAGAACACGTAGAGGAAAGCTGAGTCCACCGCAGCCTTGAAGACCAAACTGCAGGCATAAGTCCACCAGAGCCCTCCGCGCTTCTTGCCCGGGTCTGGGTAGAGGCGCCCGCCGCCCTCGCCCACCTTTTCCAGGTGTCTCCGCTCCCGGGCCTCCCGGTAGGCCACGTGCATGACCACTAGCAGCGAGGGGCATGTGACCAGGATGAGCTGCAGGGCCCACAGCCGGACGTGGGAGACGGGGAAGAAGTGGTCGTAGCAGACGTTGGAGCAGCCCGGCTGGCGCGTGTTGCAGTCGAAGTCCTTGTGGTCATCACTCCACACCTTCTCAGCGGTCACCAGGTAGACCAGCACGCGGAAAATGAAGACCAGAGAGAGCCAGATGCGGCCGAAAGCTGTGGAGTACTTGTTGACGCCGCTCAACAGTCCCTCGAAGACTCCCCAGTTCATCGTCCCTCAGAAACTCGGCGGCTGCTGCAGGGGAACAAGAGGAAATCTGGGGTTGAGTCAAAACGGGGGTGGCTTTCCAGGCTAGGGGCTTGAGGGATTTCTCCCCCCCCCCCCAAAGGGGCAGAGAACGGCAGCTCAGTGGAGGACCGGGAGTCAGGAGACCTGACTACAACATTTACTCCCTTTGAGCCTCGGCTTCCTCATCTGTAAAATGGGGATAATAATATATTCCTATTGCTTGCTTCACTGGGTAGTTATAACGAAAGTGCCTTTTAACTTTGAAGTCCTCCCCGCCCCCCCATTATTTTTTAAGAGTTTAAATGATTTATTCAGGTCATCCAATGGATAAGTATCTGGGTTGTGGCAAAAATTCAGGTCAAATTTTTCTCCACACACTGAATTTTTGTTTTTTAATTTGCTGGGGGTAGCTAGTCACATGCAGTAGAAAGAACACTTGGACCGCTCACAATACTTTTGACTTTCAGCAGCTGGGATTTACTGACTGATGGTGGCCCTATAATGCACAGAGTGCTGGACCTAAATTTGAAAAGACCCGAGTTCTAAACCAATTAGACACATTTGAAGCCCCAAATTAATGGAAGCTATTAGTACCTTATTAGATTCCGGGCTGAGTGCTGCCAACTCTACCAGAGTCATTTCCCTTGGACAAGATCCCAGGGAAGGGAGGAGGGGTTGCCCCATCCAGGTAGACCATATTTAAATACAGCAAGCCCTGATGCTGAGAATTCTGGTAAAAAGAAATAGGGGACAACATGATTGTTTACTTTAAAATAATTACTATATGATTTCTTCAAGTGATTAATTTTATTGCTTTTACAATAACTGTTTATAAAAATCCAAAACACTATTAAGAAACTTACCTATTGCGTAAAGTGAAACATACCTGCCCATTACATGGAGAAGCTTGTTCTGGCTCAGACTGCTCTTTTCATTACATAGTGCAGTCCAGGGTCAGGCACTAGGTACAGACAAGGTTCTAACAAAGTCTATTGGCAGTAATATGATATAGAAAGAGATTGGGATTTAAAGTCAAGAGGACGATGACTCTGCCATTTACTCCTTGGATGATTACCCTCTCTGGGCCTCAGTTTCCTCCTGTGTAAAATGAAGGGGTTGGACTAAATGACTTCTAAGGTCTAATAATGATATTTCTTTTCCAATAAGGATAGAAAACTCACTAGGTATCTCTCTCCTCAACCTCAGTTTCCTCGTCTGAAAAATGGAAAGTTGTACTACCTATCTCAGAAGGTGAGGCAAATCACAAATCTTTATAAATCCCAAATTGCTACATAGAAGGAAATTGTTATTATTATTATCCACTGTATTCTGATGGAAGTGGATATCTTCAACAAAGAGAAGATCTAATTCAGTTCCAATTGATCAATGATGAACAGAATCAGCTACACCCAGAGAAGGAACACTGGGAAATGAGTGTAAACTGTGAGCATTTTTGTTTTTTTTCCCATGTTATTTTTACCTTCAGAATCTAATTCTTCCTGTGCAACAAGAAATTCGGTTCTGTGCACATATATTGTATCTAGGATATACTATAACATATCTAACATGTATAAGACTGCCTGCCATCTAGGGGAAGGGATGGAGGGAAGGAGGGAAAATTCGGAATAGAAGTGAGTGCAAGGGATAATGTAAAAAATTACCCATGCATATGTACTGTCAAAAAAAAGTTATAATTATAAAATTAATAAAAAATGTAAAAAAAATTATTATCCACAAGGAAGGTTAGATGTGGAAGTGGATAGAGCACTGGACCTCATCGTCCCAAGTTCAAGTTCACTTTCAAACACTACCATAGGCAAGTCATTTAACCTCTGTATGCCTCAGTTTCCTCATTTGTAAAATGAGCTGGAGGAGGAAATGGTAAATCAGTCTCTCCCCCCAAAAAAATCCTCAATTGGGATCACTGAGAATTGGGTATGACTGAAAGGACTGAATAAGAACAGTCCTAAGTGCCAGCAGGATGATATATTGATGAAAAGAGTTTCCAATTAAGAGTTCACATTCCTGAGGAACCTGGGCAGACTGTGAAATAATGACAGCCATTTATGCAGCCCTTCAAGGTTTACAAAGCACTTGCCTCGCAACAACCCATGCAGGAGTGGAAGGATAAGCAGGAAGGTATCATTAACCCATTTTACAGGTGGGAAGCTCAGACAGGACAACACGGACACTCAGCTTCAGAGCTGGACTGGACTAGATTTGTTTGCCTAAATGTCTGGAATGCACTTCCTCTTTTCTGTCTGGTGGAATCCCCAGCTTCCTTCAAAACACAGTTCATGTGCTGCCCATCTTGGTTCTTCCAGTTAGTGTTAACTGTCTCTTGAAATTATATATTACCTGTGTGAGAGAGTTGCAGCCTTTCTCAGTAAATTATAAACTTTCTAAGGGTAGGAGCTACATTTTTTGGTTTTTGTAATTATAAAGGCTACAATTTATATATCACTTTTAAATATGCAAGGAGCTTTGCAAATATCGTCTCATTTAATCCATGAATCAGCTGTGGGAGGTTATTCCCATTCAGTCATTTTTCAGTCCTGTCTGACTCTCCATGGCCCCATTCGGGATTTTCTTGGCAAAGACAATAGAGTGGTTCACCATTTCCTTCTCCAGCTCATTTTACAGATGAAGAAACTGAGGCAGACAGAAGTTAAATGACTTGCCTATGATGACACAGCTAGTAAGTGTTTGAAGATGGATTGAACTCCGGTCTTTTTCAGTCTAAAGTGTACTTTATCCACTGAATTACTTGTTAGTATCCCAATACAGCGCTTTGCACATTGTAGATACTTCATAAATGTTCACTGAATTGAAATGCCATGTTCTTTCCACTCCACTATGCTGCTTTTCCTCATTTAAATCCTCATTTTCATGAGTTTTCTCATTTGTAAAATAAAAAGGTCCTGACTGTATTTTAAACTCTTCAGCTTGAAATCCTGTCCCAGCCCTGTCCTCATTTACTCTTGTGTAGCACGAGAGCTCTGGGCTCAGAGTCAGGAAAACATGGGTTCAAATATTGACTCTGACACTTATTAGCCGAGTCCCTAAGCTGATCTCGGCCTTTGTGAGACTGTTTCTTCGGCTATTGAAAAGAGAGTTTAATTAGCTGTCTCTTGGGAGGTTCCAAGGAGAAAATAAAGTGCTTTGTAAACTTTACTGAACTATGTAAGTGTCAGTTATTATTATCCACGCCCACCCTAAAATATAATCTCTTTGAGTGGGGAGGGTCAGTAAACAAATCTTTTCTAAACTTTATACTTTCTCCAGAGCAGAGTCCAAGGCTACTAAATAGATGTTTACTAAACTGAATTGAATTAATTGTGTGTGAGGTCCTTTCTTCCAGGAAGCCTTCTTGGATTGTCTGAGCGAAGGAGCAGAGGTGACAGGTGGGACTGAACATTCTGAATTGTTTATCTCCTAGGTTGGAGCATCAGCTCAGTTAAGAACTGTCTTCAGGGTCAATTTTTGATTTGAAGGTTAGGTGGGAGTAGATGTGGGGCTTTCCTAGGAAGAACTGAGTTTGAATCCTCCCTCAGACTTTTTACTACCTGAGTGAATCTGGAAAAATGATTTAAAATATTTGTCACTTGATGAACCTCAGTTTCCTCATCTGTAAAATAGGGATGTTAATAGATCTACCTACTTCCTAGAAGTGCTATGAGGATCAAATATGTAAAGCTTTTTTTTTTTTTTTTTTTTTTTTTGCAACTCTTAAAGTGCTATATAAATATCAGCTACAATTATGAATTAAAGGAGGGGTGCTTTCTACCCCAAGTTCTGCTAGTTTAGTTCTGTTTAAAGGGTTTGGGCAGAAAGGGGGAAGCCAAGAGACAGGAAACTTCTTATGGGTTCCTTAGGGAGCACGAGGGAGGCTCCCCTCTCCTCCCTGGTCCCTCCCATGCCTGCAGGGTTCCCAGCTCAGTGAAGTTCAGCTTCCTGGAGAAAAACAGTGTGCAGCCTACATTGGGCAAGAGGTTGCACCGGGCAGGCCCAGGCTGAGCCAGCAGAACGGGTCCCACCCAGCTCTGGCATCTGGATTCCAGCTGCCATGGAGGAGGTCCCTCACGTCTCTACTCGTCCTCTCCTCGGGGGCTGGGCCTTGCGGATTTTGGGGAGGGGGTGATGGAGTGTATATTCCAGTGGGGGCTTCATCCACAGCCCCTTTGGACTTGGAGATGCTCCACAGAGATGGTGTCATTTGCCTGACTCTCACAGGACTCCTGACTCTAGGTGAACCAGAACAGGAGCCTTAGGACCCATTTCCCCAGGGATCAGGTTGGTCTTAAACTAGGTGATCTCCTTCTCATCTCTGTCCTTTCAAGCGGTCCCTGAAATTCTCAATTTTCTGGCTGCCCAGAGAGCTCACACCTGGCGCCTGGAGGGCTGAGGACCCAGGAGCTAGAGGGACAGGGGGCTGACTTACCTGGTGGGCTGGCCTGCCGCTGGCTCCTCCTTCACCAGGGATCCTGAAGGGGCTGCTTTCCCCACAGCTGGCCAAAGAAAACACGGCTTAAACTCATCTCCAGTTCAGGAGAAATCATTTTCCCTGGGAAAGAGAAGAATGCTTGGGTGTTCCTGTCTCAGAGGTGGAGCCCTTCTGATTGCTGTGCTTTCCATTGGCTGCTGACTTTTACCTGAGCCTTAACCTTACCTGAATCTGCAATCCTGCTTTTTTTGGGGTTGGGACCTCTGCTGTCTAAGTATTAGGAAAAGAACATGATTGAGGTCAAGTAGAAGCCTGGGGCATAGAGTCGGGTCGATGCTGCCTGTCAGGTTTCAAAACTAGGGGATGGAGGGTGGTAGTTGGGGAAGGAGCTTAGAGCTGGAAGTGGAACAATCAGATATTCTTCTCTGCCCTGCGCTAAATAAATGATAGCTCAAGGGAAAAAAGATATGAGGGTCTTAGTGGACAGCAAAGGTAATAGGAGTCAAAAATGGAACTTGGCAGGCAAAAAAAAACAAAACAAAAACCCTAACACTTTGCTTTTATCTTGATCTGCAGTATAAGAGGGACAGTGTCTGGAATGGGGGAAATGACAGTGTCATTGTCATCTTCTAGGATCAAATCATACCCGGAGGATTGTGTTGAGTTCTAGTGGCTGTTGTCTAAATTTGAGTCCTGGGTACCATGGATAATCTGAGATCTGGGCATGGGAAGAGAGCTTGGGAGTACTAGCTAGATTTGGGGAGAAGGGCAATCGGGCCTGGGAGTACTGTGAGGCTGGAGATTCTTTTCTGCAGATTCCAAGAGAAGAGAGGTCTGGATTAGAATTACAGAACTAGATGGCAGGAATTTTCTATTCTTCCTTTCCCATCTCTCTCTCCCCCCTCCCCCCCACAATCACAAATCCAATAAAAAAAATAAAATTAGTGTGGTGTGATTTATTCTTGATAATTCCTGATATGTTTTCAGGTCATTGCTTTTTTCCTCCCTGGTTGTTCACTAACCCTCCCTTTAATAATATTAGAATCTTGGAATTTTCCTAGGAGCAGAAATCTAATTTACAGTTCTATAGTTTGCAGATGCTACTCTCTTTCTTTTTTTGAAAAATGGGACATTATTTGACCTTCTCTAGAACTGAGGCATACATCTGGGAGAGGGAGTGGGAGGAAGGAGGGGAAAAATTGGAACAAAAGGTTTTGCAATTGTCAATGCTGAAAAATTACCCATGCATATATCTGGTAAATAAAAAACAAACAACCCCCCCCAAACCAAACAAACAAACAAAAAAAGAACTGAGGCATATCTTTCATTGTCAATGATTCTTCAGAGAATTCTGACAATGAGATTGCATCTTGCAATCATCTGACTGGCAAAGCTGACAAAAAGGGCAAATGACACATGTTGGAGAGGGTGAAGGACAAGAAGTTCACTAATCCCCTGTTGGTGGAACTGTGTATTGATACAGTCATTCTATTTGGAAATATTCTCCCAAAGTTACTAGGAGACATGCTTTTTGGTCCAGTGATACCATTACTGTTTATAACCCAAAGTGATCAAAGTAAAAGGAGTCGTATGCAAAACTATTTGTAGCAGCTTTTTTTTAATTTTTGTAATGGCAAAAAGAACAGGAAGCTAAGGGGGTGTTTATTTATTGTCAATCAATGAACATTTATTAAGCATCTATTATATGCTAGACACTATGCTAAGCACTAGGGATACAAATACATTTTAAATGATGGCTCCAGCTCTCAAGGAGTTCAAATCTAAGCGGAAACATCACACAATAACTATGAACAAACAAGCTATATGCAGGGTAAGTTGGAAGAATCAACAGAGAGAAGGCATAAATAAGAGAGAGGAAAATGCTTTTATAGAAAGTAGGATTTTAGCTAATACTTAAAGGAATCAAGTTAAGCCAGAAAGCAGAAATGAGAAGGGAGAGAATCCCAGGCATAAGGCATAGCCAGTGAAAATTCGGCCAGAGTCACAATATTGGAGAGTTCATGGGATGGGGGTGCAGGCTTTAAGGTATAGAAAAACTGAAAAAGTAATAGGAAATGGCTAAACAAATTATGTTATATGAATGTAATAAAATTGCATAGTAGGTAATGGTGAAAGGAACCTTTCAGAGAAATTTGAGAAAGCTTAAATGAACTGATAACGAGTGAATTGAACAGAATCAGAACAATTTTCACAGAATGACAACATTGTTAAGACAAGCAATGTTGTAAGACTTAAGAATTCTGATCAATGCAATGGACCACCATTTTTCCAGGGGATTTGTGATAAAATATGCTACCCAGCTCTTGACAGTTACAAGCCACATCTATCATCTTTTTTAGTACTTTAATGTCATAAAAATGGTTTTATTCCCTCCTTCAATTAATATAATCACAAAGTGTAAAATAGGTATTAAGAAATTCTCCTATAACTACCGCAACCATATTGTGGTAGAATTATAGGAGAATTTTTTAACACCTGCTAAGTTTTGCCTTATATTCATAGGTTGGCACAGTGCCTGGCACATAGATACATAATAGATGTTTATTCACTCATTGTTGACTGGCCATTGGATAAAAATTAATAGCACTACAGAAGGAAACAGTCTTGTGTTTGGCTGAAAAGTTGTTGTTGCTTTTGGGCCTATGTATGAAAGTAAAAGTCATTTTTGGAGAGCTGGGGTCAGGAGTGGAAGAAGAGCCAGGCTCTGGAGTTAGGGTTGCTTGTGTGGGGTTCTTCCTCTTCCTCTTCCACTGGCTTTGTTTTTGGAGATAAGGGGACTGTAGGAGACAGTCTATCTTGCTGGGAGTAGAGATATGGAAAGACAACCACCTGGGGAAAGCAACAATTTCAGGAAGTATGAACCTTCACCATGAAGAGAATGCTGGCAAATGACTCAGGTAAGGAGCCCAACCAAGTGGCTTGCTCAGCAGAGAGTTGTACCCAAAGGGAACTTTGTGAGGACTCCATAAAGATATAGGACTTTTGAGTTATCCTTTGCCATATCCTACACAGGTGCCCCACTGTCATTATGCTCTTAAGTTTGAGCCATATATTTTATGGATACTATGGGGTTTTGTGGGAGATTGTACCCCAGAGTTTTTGAGGTTCTTGTTAAACCATCTTAGTAAATGCCTTTTAGTCTCAGACACTAATTAAATCTACAAGTTAATGATACATATGCTGGTGAGGGCTTGTGAGTGATGTGTTAGAATTACAGCCTCATGGGCTTACTTCTGGAATTTGGGATAGGAGTCACCTTTCTAGGGATCCAGGTCTTTGAGAATGTTTTAGACCGCTTATAAAAATCCTGCTCCTGGGGCAGCTATATGATGCAGTGGATAGAGCACCAGCCCTGAAGTTAGGAGGTCTCAGATGCTTAACACTCCCGAGCTATGTGACCCTAGGCAAGTCACTTAACCCCAATTGCCTCGGCCAAAAAAATCCTGCCCTCCATTTTTATTTTTATTTTTATGCGATATCTTCTTTGCATGGTGCAAGATCAATCCAATGATGTTGATGCTGAATCTCTGCATTTGCTTCTTCTCTGCCCCATATTTTTGGTGCTGCTTATGTGAATACCCTCTCACCCAATTAGGTTTTGGGGTTTGAGGGAATACCCTCCCTCTCTCTGATTATTTCTTTATCACAGGGGCAGCTGGGCCAGATAATCCAAATTACCTGGATCTGTTTCCCCACAAAAAATCAAGGTGGGGGAAAACAAATGGTACCAACTCCTTCCATCATGAATACCAGCTTCTGAGAAGAGAGAAATTGCTACACAAACGACTCTCAGATGGACTTTCCAGCCTCACTCAGCTTCCCTCTTAAACCGGCGTCTCCGACAAACTTATTTTTGGAGAGGGCACAAGCACGCAGTCAATGTCATCCTTGACTTTTTCCCTACCATCATT